>NC_065431.1:6380681-6680681 GCF_024362695.1 Pectinophora gossypiella
TTTACACAGACGCGTCAAACTTATAACACCCCGTCTCGTTTGTGCGTCGGGGGTTTAAAAAGAAATAATTACAAAAAGACCCTTAACTAAGTACATGGCAAATGGCGGCCTTATCCCTTAAAGCGATTTCTTCCAGACAACCATAAGGTAAAAATTGAAAGATTGCGGGTACAAACTATAAGTACAACTTACCAATAAATACATGCAAATAAATATTATAACATACATACAAATACGAAAAGAAAAGCAGAAGACGGCAGACAGTTTCAGTCCTTTGCTGTTCGCTTAAAAAAGGAAGAGGCGAAACGTTTATTGCGGATTGGTGGTGTATCCACAACATAAGGATGGAATGCCTGCCGAAGACTCCGAAGGTAGAAGAAGACTCACCGAACTCCAGTCTTGTCATCATATGATTTGCCCTTGTCTTTGTCGCTGGTGGCTGTGAGGTCCGCGTCCTTCAAGAACTTCAGCTCAGGATCTATGTACACCACTTTTGTCAACTCCTGGAACAAGCCATATCAAATATAAGCAAATAAACTCACATTCGCTAAGGAGTGTGTCTAAGAGCGTCTGAAAATACGTACGTTTAGTATCATCGTAACGAATACTGAGACGACACGAAAACACAAAAATAACTTGAATTTGGCGAAAGAATATCACAATCGTGGTCTGAATTCTGAATCATCCCTCAAAGTTTCCGATACGATGTCACTAACACCCTGTATACATTAAGTTGTGTAGATATTATAAGTTCGTTCCCTCAAAATAAGATGTTATTGTTGTTCAAATAAAGTGCAATATCGTTTGGTTATATAGGCTGTTGATGATGATCGTTTGGTAGAACGTTTGCCTTTCACTTTGAGGTCGCAGGTACGAATCCAGCACCGGCCTAAATCAATGATTGTCGAATGTGTTTTCAAATTCATGTTTAGATCATAAATGATTATCACATGCTCAGCAGTGAAGGAAAACGTCGTGAGGAAATTGGGCTGATTTTCCCTTCGCGGATGGCTCGGACTTAAAGTGCAAGTGCGGCACTGTTCCCCAAACGATGAAACATCTTACATCGTGTCCTGCGTGCCCGAACACCTGTACGCAGGAGGATCTGATGAGCGCTGCAGATAGCGCCATACTTGTTGCCAAGTTTTGGGCCGATACTATTTAGTTTGCCATCGACACGACAAGAAGATTAGAAAATAATCTATATGCAGTCGATTATCTGGCAACACTGTCTCGTGGTACTCACATCATCATCATCATCATCAATTTAAGAGCCACGCTCTTGCCGGTGCAGCATTCTCCATGCTACATTTTTAGGGAAAAATAGAGCAGTGGTTTCCCTCTTGCCTTCCGCAGTACTCTGTCTGACGCGAGTGGGATGGCGCCCGGAGTAGTCTATTCCAAAGCTGTACTAGGACTCCTGTCCTCCGCCTCTGAATAGTACTGACAGTTACTGCTGCCCTCTGTCAGATTCCAGGTTACAGTCCCTGTGACTTGCCCCTTCCGTCCTGCATTACCGTACCGATGGCTCCCATCTCTGCCTCTGCAACCGTCGAGGTCTTCACCCGTATGGCAAGGGTTCTACGTTATACCCCGTAGGTCTGGGTCCCTATCCGTTTCAGCCACCATCTGACTCCGGCCTACTGAAGTAAGAGAAGCATAGCTGGCAACACTGTCTCGTGGTACTCACGTTGCTGTATATGTTGGAGGGCTGGTGCTGCTTCAGCGTCCAGGCGCGCACGGTGTCGTCGCTGGAGCACGTCAGGAAGCAGCCGCCCGCGGACATGTCCACGCCCCAGATGCACGCCGAGTGGTACAGCGCCGAGTGGGACTTGCCCACCTGTGGACCAGACAATAGGTACAGATTCATCGTCACTAATTTAAGAGCCACTTGGACTTTTTATTATTATTATTATTTGAGAGTTGTCAAGGCCGGACTGAATACAGTCCGCGAGATCAATGCGACCTTGACAGATCTATTGTGACCTAAATCCCTACATTTAAAAATCCTCCTATAGACCGATCCGTTCGAAAAGATCCAACGTCTTTTTGGGAGAAAGCTCCATGACTTCCTGGGGGTTCATTATGTGGCCCCCAAGTGTACGGCTTCTACTATGTATGAGAGCCTCACAGCTGCACAGCAGATGTAGTGGCGTCTCATCTTCCCCTAAGCAGAATCTTCATAAGGGAGACTCGGTCAGCCATACAAGACGTTGCCACAGAAACGCTTTATAAATCATCTGATCAAGATGTGAAGGCGTGAAAGATGGACAAACAGACAGACACACACATACACTTTCCCATTTATAATATTCGTATGGAGCCTTCGTTTAACCTTCTAATTTAATGGATCGGGGTCCAGTGGTTGAGCGTTAGGCTCACGATCCGTAGGTCCCGGGTTCTAATCCCGGTGGGGAAATATCACAAAAATTACTTTGTGATCCCTAGTTTGGTTACGACATTACAGGCTGATCACCTGATTGTCCGAAAGTAAGATGATCCGTGCTTCGGAAGGCACGTTAAGCCGTTGGTCCCGGTTACTACTTAGTGATGTAATTAAGTAGTGGTTATATGAGCCATATCAGGGGCCTTTGGCGCCAGGGTTGATGAGGTTGGTAATCCTCCTCTCAACGCGAGAAATGAAGAAGATTTCATGGATAACAGATATGGGTTTGCATCTTTTATATTTGAATTTCCCTCATGAGCTACCCAAGAGCATCAACCAGCCACTCACCCGCTTAATGTCCCGGACATCCCACACGTAGAGGCTGTGATCGTTGTACACGCAGGTCAGTTTGTGGTTCCGCTCGTCGTAAGTAAGCGCCACGGCGTCTGGGTACCGCGCGTTCGGTGGTTGCGTGAACATATGGCTGTGGACAGAGATACATATTCAAATTCAAAAATATCTTTATTCAGTAGGTAACATAGTTACACTTTGAATCGTCAATTTTACATAACGAACGTCTCATCCGCCTAAAACTACTGCAGCTTCTCACAACCTGTATAGCCGGGGAAAAGAAGCTGCAAGGAAAACCTCGGCAGAGGGCCCTGGACGTTCTTTAAAAAAATAAATAATATATAAAATATTGTTGTACAATTGAGTAATTTAGCTGCCTATTATATATATATATATATATATATATGTAGGAACGGAACGACATCAGAACGAAGTATGAGCATGTGCGAAAGAGTAAGGGGATAAAAGCGTGAAGTATGAAAGAGACAGAGGATATTAGGGTAGGGTAATTTTTAAGATGGCGATAAGACGTTATACGGTGTAAAGGTCATTTGGAGAAAAATAAAAGAAGATATTGAAAAAGCCTGTTTAATTTCGATCATCACCCCACAATAATTTTGGGGGCTCGTCCGGGATCGAATGTGCGAGTTTTTCAAGTACATTCATCGGGGTGTGATCGGAATACACGACGACGAACAGTAACAGCACGCGGTGCGCACACGAGGCCATTGTGCGTGCATATCTTTTTTTCACGACGACTACGTGGTGCAGTGGCGTCCCGTCACGCTGTGAAAGTGGCGAATAAGGTGTTTGGATCTTTACTCCGGCAACATACGACGGAGGTTACCGACGACGACGAAGAACACGACTTGGACACCGGCTCCAAACAACGTGAGGGAGGAGGTGACGTGTCCCACGACGACTACGACGACGCAACGATGACTGGCGATGCAGGTGCAGGCCCCACGACGGGAACATCATGTACAGGTCCACGACAACACGTCGATCTCATGTTTGTTCAAGAAGCTATACCTAAGTTCACCGGCACGGACAAAATTTACCCTGTGTCTAGGTGGGCACAAGAAATTGAAGACAACTCGGAAATTTTCGGCCTGTCCCCAACGCAGCAGTTACTTGTAGCACGAAGATCTTTAATTTCTACAGCGGCGACATGGCTTCGGTCGGAAAAAACCTATAAGACTTATGAAGAATTGAAGACGGCATTATCTAAAGAATTCCCCGACCGGGTCGACGCAAAAGAAGTACATGAAATTATGAGTAATCGTAAGAAACGGAAGGATGAAAGCTGTTATGATTATATGCTTGAGATGAAAGCTATGGCAAAACGCGGTAAGCTAAAGGATTACGTGGCAATCCAGTACATAATTGACGGTATTGTGGATAGTGAATCTAACAAGATATTATTATACGGCGTCACATCGTATCCCGAGTTAAAAGAAAAACTGAAGTTGTACGAAACCTACAAAGAAAAAACAAAGAAAAGTTCGACTTTTATGCATAACGAAGATCGGAATAAACAGAGGAATATGCATACAAAAAGTGTACGGTGCTTTAATTGTGGACAACTGGAACATACATCGAATAATTGTCCACATCGAAATAAAGGCATGAAATGTTTTCGTTGTAACGAGTTCGGCCATATCGGAGCGAAATGCAAAAACGGAACGTCACGAAGTTTGTCAAGAACGGAGAAAGGAGATATCGCTAACGGCGGCAATAGCGGCTACAGCAAATATGACCCATCAGCGAAGCAGATGTACGTAACAACCAATGACGAGAAGCAAGCTGACGAATTCGACCAATCACAGAGCGTAGAATTCAACATGGCGGAGGTGACGGCTGGAGGTCAATCGGATCAATCTGTCAAACAAAACGTAAACAACTTGAAGAACGTGATTATTAATGGAAAAAATGTTAAATGTTTAGTGGATAGTGGTAGTGATTTAAATTTAATTACGTCAGGGCTGTTCTTTAGTTTAAATATAACTAGTTTTATGAAGGAAAGTATTACACTGACTGGACTAGGAGAAAAACAAGTAAGTTCACTCGGAAAGTTTATAACCTCAATTCAGATCGACAATCAAGTTTTGGAAAGCACTTTTCACATAGTATCAGACGATGTAATACCCTGTGAACTAATTTTAGGTCACGAATTTTTGAAAAATGTTGTGGTAGTTATTGATAAAGGGTCAGTCATGGTAATTCCACAGAATAATTGTTGGTTACAAAAAGTTTGTTGTGTTGTTAGTGAGGAGACCCCATGTTGTGTGTCTGACCCACAGATTAAGCGAAAGGTAGAAGAATTGGTGAGTAACTACGTTCCTGAGAGGACTAAGGAGGCTCCCATCGAGATGAAGATTGTCTTGACTGACGAGATTCCAGTTTCCCAACGGCCAAGGAGGTTATCACTAGTCGAGGAGAAAGAAGTTAAAAACCAAATAGGTGAGTGGTTGAACAGTGGTATTATAAGGCCTAGCTTTTCGGAGTATTCCAGCCCACTAGTTTTGGTAAAAAAGAAAGACGGTGGTATACGAGTATGCGTGGATTATCGTAAGATAAATTGTAAAATGGTGAAAGATGAGTTCCCTCTCCCCGTTATAGAGGATCACATAGATAAGTTGACTCAGGTTAAGGTTTTTAGTAAATTAGACTTGAAAAATGCATTTTTTCACCTGAATGTGAGCGAGGAGTCCATTAAATATACTTCTTTTGTGACACCCTCGGGGCAGTATGAATTTTTAAAAGCCCCATTTGGCTTGTCAATTTGCCCCAAATACTTCACTCGTTACATCAATATAATTTTTAGAGACTTAGTTGAGAAGGGTATTCTTTTAATTTTTATAGATGACTTATTAATTTTATCTAAAGACTATAATGAAGGACTGGAACGTTTACAAGAGGTTTTAAGGACCGCTAGTGAGTACGGTCTGGAAATCAACTGGAAGAAATGCGAGTTATTAACTACAAAGGTGGAATATCTGGGCCATGTGATTGAGAATGGAACTATAACGCCTTCCGATGATAAAATTAAAGCCGTAGCAAACTTCCCTGAACCAAAGACGCTTAAACAACTTCATTCGTTCATAGGACTTACATCTTATTTCAGGAAGTACATCGAGGACTTTGCATCAATCGCTGGACCACTGACAAAATTGTTGCGGAAGAACCAGAATTTCCAGTTCAACGAAGACGAACGAAATGCATTCCAGATTCTGAAACAAAAACTATGTGAGAAACCGGTTCTGAAGATTTATAATCCAGACTTACCTACAGAGCTGCATACGGACGCGTCAATGCATGCATACGCCGCTATCCTCATGCAACGAAGTCCCGACGACGGTGAGATGCATCCAGTGTATTACTCCAGCTGTAAGACGACTGAGAGCGAGAAAAAGTATACCAGCTACGAATTGGAAGCGTTAGCAGTCATTTCAGGTGTGAAGAAATTCCGTAAATATTTGTATGGAATACCATTCAAGATTGTGACTGATTGTGCGGCCTTTGAGATGACTCTACGGAAAAAAGAAATTAGTACAAGAGTGGCACGATGGGTATTACTTTTGCAAGACTTTGACTACACTGTAGAGCACCGATCAGGATCAAAGATGAGGCACGTAGACGCTTTAAGTAGAGTTCAGTATTTCACAGGACTCATAACGAGACAGCTGCATGAAAGAGTCAAAAGAGCTCAGGAAAACGATGAAGAACTGAAAGCTATTATGGAATTACTCCAGGAAAAAACTTATTTAGACTATTTTGTGGAAAATGGACTGCTATACAAAACCCCCCAGAAGCTACTGGTAATACCAAAAGGGATGGAAACTGAAATTATACGTAGAACTCACAGCATTGGACATTTCGGGAAAAGGAAAATGATAGACCTGATAACCAAAGACTATTATATAAAAGATTTACTTAAGAAAATAGAAGACTTCATTCTAACATGTATACCATGTATACTTGCTACCAAGAAGGAGGGGAAACAGGAAGGTTTCCTAAACCCCATTGATAAGAAGGGAGTGCCATTATCAACACTACATCTAGACCATGTTGGGCCGCTCACTGAAACAAAGAAGCTCTACAATCACATTCTAACTGTTATTGATGGTTTTACGAAGTTTGTATGGATTTATCCAACTAAGAGCACGACTACAAAGGAAACTTTAGACAAACTTAAACTTCATCAGCAATGTTTTGGTAATCCTTCAAGATTTATAACCGACAGAGGTACCGCTTTCACAAGCAACGACTTCAAGGAGTACTGTAAGAATGAAAATATAGAACATGTGACAATAACAACAGGTGTTCCACGAGGAAACGGCCAGGTGGAAAGGGTACACAGGATCATTATATCAGTACTTACAAAGATGTGTATTGAAGAACCAGGGAACTGGTACAAACATGTAAACAAGCTACAAAGGGCTATAAATTCCACTTACCAGAGGAGTATTGCAACAAGTCCATTTGAACTATTAATAGGAACAAGGATGAATATGAAGGAGGAAGCACACATCCTGGAACTACTAGAGAGAGAAAGCAGTGAAGACTACATGGCAGAGAGAGAGCAATTGAGAGAGGCTGCAAAAATACAAATTTTAAAGGTGCAAGAAGAAAACTGTCGTACTTATAATAGAAAGAGAAAGCCAGCGCGGGAGTATGAGGTAGGTGATTTGGTTTCTATAAAGAAAACTCAATTTGCTGCAAATTCTAAATTGAAGCCGAAGTTTCTAGGACCCTATCGAATCGTAAGTGTTAAAGGTAGAAACCGTTATGATGTGGCAAAGGTAGACAATATGGGGGATGGTCCTAACAAAACTTGTAGCTCAGCAGATTTCATGAAACCGTGGCCTCAACCGTGACTGATCTTATTATCAAATATAATTATTTTTTATTGCAGTGTTTTACATTTGTGTGTATTTTATTGACTGTCGTGCGAACTCGCATAGAATGAAGTTAGTTTTTCCAACGTAAATAAGTGCTCAAGGTACTGTTAAAATTAAGAAAAGTGTTAGTTTTCATATTGGTTTCACTGTAAGTGTTTTAGGTACTTAATGCTATAATTAAGAATCTAAGTGTTAAAGATTTTTTGTTTTATTCTAATTCGTCTTAAGTAGTGTCATGATTAAGAATTTAAGCGTTAGTTTTTCATATTTGTTTCATTCTAATTGTTTATGTAAGGTTAAAATGAATAATTTAGGTGTTAAGTTTTCCCATGTTCATGTTTCAACCTAAGCTGCTATATAAAGGTTTTGTTTGTATTGTTGAAAAGTTTAAAATGTTAAAAATATAAAAAAAGAATAGAATTAAGAAGTTGGTAATGTTATTGGTATCTAGGATAATTTAGAATAGATTAAAGATTTTGTTTGTATGTAATCTCAGTATATAAGAGTAGCATGACTGGGGTCAGTCATGGAGAGGATGGCCGAATGTGTAGGAACGGAACGACATCAGAACGAAGTATGAGCATGTGCGAAAGAGTAAGAGGATAAAAGCGTGAAGTATGAAAGAGACAGAGGATATTAGGGTAGGGTAATTTTTAAGATGGCGATAAGACGTTATACGGTGTAAAGGTCATTTGGAGAAAAATAAAAGAAGATATTGAAAAAGCCTGTTTAATTTCGATCATCACCCCACATATATATATATATATATAATAGGCTCACTAAAACTCACGCCCGTAATCCCTAATGGGGTGGGCAGAGCCACAAGTAATCAAAGACAACTTGCAGCCACTGTTGATACGATGTCGTAAGCTGGATATGATGAACCTTATGGTGATAAGGGATCAGCCTATCGCCCATAACTTTAGTCCATCATGTTAGAGGACGCAATCCCTCTGTCGGTTTTTACGACATGCCCGGGAAGACAAGTAGCTGAACGTTTTCTATGTTTTTTATTTGCTCCCAGAACAGCATAGAAGCAACAGAGATATTTAATTGGGAATTCTGTGGTCCCGTGGACAGACACTGTGGTCCTGTACAGTCATGAGCAATACAATGTACCCACTTTAGGACTCTGTCGCACTAACACATTTGACATTTAGTGAGACTTACAGTTCAATTTGTCAAAACAGTTAATGTGACATGGTACCAAAGTGTATACATATTAATGCTCGTGACCGTACATAGTCACTGTGGTCTCGTGGATAGTTACTGTGGTCTCGTAGATAATCACTGTAGGCCTGTGAATAGTTACTGTGATCGATACATAAGTAATTATTATTGAATGTGTTCCTCTAGTTATTAAATAACTTGTAATGTATAATTGATTTAAAAGATGTGTTGCTGTTGCAGTTTCTTGTCATTTCTTCTCCTCAGCCATAACACCTTGCGATTTGACGTAATTCCTGTGTATAGTCACTGTGGTCCCGTGGATAGACACTATGGTCCTGCGGATAGACACTGTGGTCCAGTAGATAGACACTGTGGACCTGTGTATAGTCACTGTGGTCCCGTGGATAGACACTGTGGTCAAAATTCAAGAACACTCAACAGTAGCGACACCTGGTGGCAGAAATAGGCAGTTGTCATGGTCATGTATGCCGCCTCACCTGATGTCGGCGCCCTGCGCCACGTCCACACCGAGGTAGTGCGCGCGCGGCAGTGTGGTGATGTACTGCAGGGTCTCCGGCGCGAACACCCGCACGATGCCTTCTGCGCACCCGACGAAGATGTATTGCGACCCTATCGCCATGCAGTTCGCTGAGGTCGTCTGTGGAAGGAAATCAGAAATCAGGATCGTTTATTCAACGTAATTACATACATACGAGTACATGCCGCCGATACGATTGAAGACTAAACCAAGACCGAGGGGGTGAGGTAAATCTAGCTCGGCCACTGGTGGGGAGCGGAGGGTTGCCGTTCTATGCGTAGTGACAAAAGTCGCGGAGGTTTAGTCTTCAATCGTATGGCGTCAGACGTCACACACAGATGCGCGTGTATCAGCGTTGCCAGACATCATGATTTGCGCGGGCGGATGGCACAGGCAAGTGTGGACTGGCCGCCTGCCTGGCCTGCGCGTAATGAAGGAAATCAGTGAGCAGGTAGTGAGTAACGTTACGTGCGTAATTACAATTAAAATACATTTTCTATAGATATTTTTGCTATCTATTGTCACGTAAACGTAATTTGAACTCAAATTAAAAGATAAATATTCAAAACCTTTTTATTATATACGTTTTTTTACTATGTCCCGCTTTCGACGAAAGAATCCCGCTTTTTTCACTCAAAAAGTTCCAAAATCCCGACTTGGCAAGAAAAAAACAAGAAAAAAACTGGCAGCCCTGGCGTGTTAACGTCAATGTGTAGTGTCTGCGTAAAACGAGGTGTGTTGTATGAAGTGTCCGGGGTGTGACATAAGGCAGCGCTTACCCTCAGCTCGACCCACTTGTCCAGCAGCCTCCTGCTGTTGAACTGGCACAGCAGGCCGCCGCGCGTGATGACGTAGGCGCTGTCCTCGCCGTGGCGCGCGCACACCACGTCGCAGAACTCGTTGTCCTTCTGCGAGCCCAGGATAGCCGAGCGGCCCATCAGGGGCACCGGCTCCTTGATCTGGACAAAGACAGGTTCATTTTTAACATCATCATTCATTTTTTTTATCCCGTTGGGAACAAATCACAAAAATCACTTTGTAATCCCTAGTGCGGTTAGGACATTACAGGCCTCGCCTTTAGAAAACCACGTAAGTGCTTTTAAAAAAAACATAACTAAATTATGTAGTATTTATTTTTTAATTTCAGACCATAAGGCCCATACGCCTAATTCGAACGCAGGTTCGAATCCAGCACAGGTCTAAACCAATGATTGTCGAATTTGTTATCGAATTCATGTTTGGATCATAAATGATTATCACGTGCTCAGCGGTGAAGGAAAACATCGTGAGGACACCCACATTCCCGAGAAATGCATTTCGGAGGTATGTAACCTAACCTGTATTGGAAGGTCAGACAGGCAGTCGCTTCTGTCAGGTAGAATGAAATTAATTATTATGTGATCACCCTCGAATAGAGAGACATAATAAAGCAGTCATTATCTGGATCCCGTGTTTGATTACCGCGCCCATCCTTTAATACATGGCGCAGCCGGTTAAGTTTCCTTAAATAAGTGATAACAACAGCATAATGGATAGTGTATTATCACCGCCGTCTACGTTTTGTTTTGATCAAAATGCATTAGACTTAGCGTCGGGAGGTCTGAGCGAGAATTGGTCAAAATGGAAGCGAAGTTATGAGATCTACAGTAAAGCGTGTGAAATTGATAAAAAGCCAGCAGATATACAGTTTAATATATTATTACATGTTGTGGGGGAACAATGTCGCGATATTTTGGAACAATTAACGGAGAAAGTTACAACTGCGGCAGACGTGTTGAAAAAATTAGATGGGTATTTTACAAAGAAGAAAAACGTAACTGTGGAGAGACACCGGTTTTTTAAGCGCGATCAACAGGAAAACGAAACAATAGAACAATACATATTTGAGTTGCGTAGATTAGCGCAGACGTGTGAGTTTGGAACATTGAAAGATGAATTAATAAAAGATCGACTAGTTTGTGGCGTGATTAGTGCAGAAAAACCGGTAAAAAACCGGACCTGTCAAATCTTCAGGTTAGGTAAGCGGACCCTGTGAGAAACGGGATAATGCTAAGGAGATGATGAATCCGTTTATAACTCACTAATATGTTATGCAATAAAGAATGATAGATTGATGGATCGTTTGATAGCTACCTTGGCATTCCTGGAGTACTCGAGGTACCAGAACTTGACGTGTCTGAAGCCGACGGTTACGAAGTAGTTGCCGCTCTCCGAGAAGCTGACCGCCTTCACACGGGACGACACCTGCAAATAATAATAATATGTTGCCGTAAAAACACCTCCTCCAACCCGCAGTGGAGCAGCGTGGTGGAGTATGCTCCATACCCCCTCCGGTTGATTGAGGGGAGGCCTGTGCCCAGCAGTGGGACGTATATAGGCTGTGTATGTTATGTATGTAATAATATGTTTATAAGATCTTCTTGCCGAATGTATACAAATAAATGATTTTGTATTTATTTATTATGGTGTGTCAACACCAGTACATACACAAACACACAAAATATAATACACATAGGAAAAGTTGCGGTATGCCTGCCAATTATAGACGCACACAACACTGATAATGAAAAGTAAAAACTAAAGTTAACAAATTAAAAAGAACAACAATCTATACTTATAATAAATCTGTAGAGAGGTCAATTCTGTACATTAAATATTTTTTCAAAATAACTATCAGGGGGTGATAAGTGATCGATACTGATGCCAAAAATGCAATCAGTAAAATTTTTGTCTGTCTGTCTGTCTGTCTGTCTGTCTGTCTGTCTGTCTGTATGTTCCTTATAGAAACAAAAACTACTGGACGGATTTTAATGAAACTTGGTACAATTATTCTTCACACTCCTGGACAGGTCATAGTATACTTTTCATCACGCTACAATCAATAGGAGCAGAGTAGTGAAGGGAAATCCTTTTGTATGAAAAATCTAAACCACTCAAGTTAGACGTTTGAAATTTGGCATGCAGGTACCTTAGATACCGTAGAGGTGCACTAAGAAAGGAATTCCCGAAATTCCTACGGGAATGGGAATTAGCGGGAAAATCCTTTTGTATGAAAAATCTAAACCACTCAAGTAAGACTTTTGAAATTTGGCATGCAGGTACCTTAGATAACGTAGAGGTGCACTAAGAAAGGAATTCCCGAAATTCCCACGGGAACGGGAATTAGCGGAAAAATATTTTTGTATGAAAAATCTAAACCATTCAAGTTAGATGTTTGAAATTTGTCATGCAGGTACCTTAGATACCGTAGAGGTGTACTAAGAAAGGAATTCCCGAAATTCCCACGGGAACGGGAATTAGCGGGAAAATCCTTTTGTATGAAAAATCTAAACCACTCAAGTTAGACGTTTGAAATTTGGCATGCAGGTACTTTAGTAAACTTAAAGATTAGTTGCAACAGGATATTACAAAATTCCCACGGGAACGGTAGTTAACGGGAAAAAACATTTGTATGAAAAAATCAAATCTAAATAAAAGGAGAAACTGACTGACTCAGTGACTGACATATCAACGCATAGCCTGAACGGCTAAATGTAGGCATTTGAAATTTGGAAGGGACATAGCTTAGGTACCGTAGAGGTGCACTAAGAAAGGAATTCCCGGAATTCCCACGGGAACGGAAATTAGCGGGAAAATCCTTTTGTATGAAAAATCTAAACCGCTTAAGTTAGACGCTTGAAATTTGGCATGCAGGTACTTTAGTTAACTTAAACCTTAGTTGCAACAGGATATTGCAAAATTCCCACGGAAACGGGAGTTAGCGGGAAAAAAACATTTGTATGAAAAAATCGAAACCGCGTAAGATAGATGTTTTCAATTCAATTCAATTAAATTATTTATTGCATTCCATGTAGTACAATGGGGTGTTACATAGGCATAGGAACTAAAACATGGACCCTGTAGGGCACAGCAACGTTGAAGGGAAGAGAGGAAGTGTGTATTAAAATTAAAACTCAATGAACAATCAATTAAAAAAAAATCAATTCAATCAATTGATTCAATCTAGCATGCATGCATACCTTAGTAAATATAAAGTTTATTTTTGGCTGTATTTTGAAAAATGGGAGTTATTGGGAAAAAAAATGTATGAAAAAATCTAAACTGCATAAGTTAGATGCTTGAAATTTGATATGCACTCCCACACACACGAAGATCTCTCTCTTATATAACACGCCACGCGGACGAAGTCGCGGGCAAAAGCTAGTTGAAAATAAAATTTGAAAAAAAAAAAGAAAAAAAAGATCGTGTAAGCTTTGTTTAAACAACGTTTAAACGGTATGAAAAAAATAAAACGAAAACTAAAACTATTGCAAAATAAAACTTAGAGATAGGTGAGTAAGTACATAAAATTATAAAATTACTTACATAAAATTAATAGTGGTGTGGGATCAGTTTCAGCATTTTACTTTTAAATTGAATAAATGAAATGAATATTTGTACAGTACATTACTTATTTCACTAAATCTTTATTTCTATTAAGACACATTACAATTTCGAAATTAAAATCAATATTATGTATATGTATATATATTATATTATATTTTAATCTTGATTTTTAATTTTAATTTCTAATTTATATTTTTTATGTATTTGTACTTTTTATTTTTTAACATTTTTTGTATTTATTGTTTATTATTATTTATTTTTTTCTATGGATTTTATTATGGTCTGAAAATAAATAATTTGAATTTGAATTATGTCCATTAGTGGGCAACTCACCTTATTACTGGCCAGCTTGAGGTTGGCCCGCCAGTCCCACACGTTGACTATCATGTCGTGCTGGGAACCCACCGAGACTAGATACTTGGATGATGTTGAGAACGCCTGCAAATGTCAAGATTCATGTATTAGCATAGACAACATAACGACCTCCGTGGTCCAACGGTTGAGCGTTGGGCTCACGATCCAGAGGTCCCGGATCCGAATCCCGTTGGTACATATCACAAAAATCACTTTGTGATCCCTAGTATGGTTAGGACATTACAGGCTGATCAAATGATTGTCCAAAAAGTGAGATGATCCGTGCTTCGGAAGGCACGTTAAGCCGGCCCCTGCCATGGCTCATGTAACGACTACTTACTTACATCAGTAAGTATTAACCGGGACCAACGGCTTAACGTGCCTTCCGAAGCACGGATCATCTTACTTTCGGACAATCAGGTGATCAGCCTGTAATGTCCTAACCAAAATAGGGATCACAAAGTGATTTTCGTGATATGTCCCCACCGGGGTTTGAACCCGGGGCCTCCGGATCATGAGCCGAGCGCTCTTACCACTAGACCAAGGAGGCCATTTCATTGTAGCTGTATAGTTCCCAAATAAACAAAACACAACACTCACAACACAGTTGACCCCATGCGTATGCCCTGGGAACTCAGCTATCTGGACGGCCCCCGACGCGGACGGGTCCTGGAACAAAACGTACAAAGATTAGAAAATACAAGACAATAATTAAAACACATAATAACGGGTTCTTACCGCGTTTAAAGCAGGGATATGAGACTCCCGATATTTCGACGCTGTTGCAAGTGCCATGATCACGGGATAACTGATCTTTCACAATGATTTATCAATTATAATTTCAATAAATTACATAATAGGTTTTATTATTTTAGAGAGCCGTGGTAGCACAGTTGGCAGAACGCTTGCTTCTCACTTTGAGGTCGCAGGTTCGAATCCACTACAGGCCTAAACCAACGATTGTCGAATTTGTTTTCGAATTCATGTTTGGATCGTAAATGATTATCACGTGCTCAGCGATGAAGGAAAACATCGTGGGGAAACCCAGAGAGCCCTCAGCGCCACATACTGTAAATATACAATAAATCACGTCAAAAAAGAGAAAATTATTATACAATGTTAGTGATATTATAACAAAAAATTCGCGGGGATGATTCAGGGCACGATTTTGAATTGACATCGAGTCGATAGAGTTATATAAAGCGAAGGTTGGTGGTAGAGCTGGCAGAGCAACACCTAGGACGTACATTGACCAAATTGGAGATGTCCTTAGAAAAGGTTCAGTCGATCTGAACCGGCGTGCGTGTATGAAACAATTGACGAATGTGGAGGAAGCAAGAGTAGTGTGTCAGGATCGAAGCAGATGGAATTCCATAGTTTCCGCTTACCCCGGTGGGAAATAGGTATTTCTGTATGTATGCATAACATAAACACACTATCGTATCCCAATTGGCGTAGTCAGAGATACATCCATCGCAAGATGAACTAAGTACCCACACCTCACCGAGCTTTCTGTTAGACCAACGTGATAGGTGAGCCGTATCGCCGTCTATAATGGACGAGACGATTGTGTTAGTGAAAACTGAGAAGTGTGTCAGGATCGAAGCAAATGGAATTCCATACACGGTGGGAAATAGGCGTTAGTTTATGTATGTATGGAGTCGAATGTTGCTTTTTAACCCCCAACGCAAATACGACGGGGTGTTATAAGTTTGACGTGTCTAGGTATGTGTCTGTCTGTGGCATCGTAGCTCCCAAACGGATGATTCGATTTTAATGCGATTTCTTTTGTTTGAAAGGTATATCAGTCGAGAGTGCTCTTAGCTATATTTGGTGGAAATCGGTTCAGGTCTTCAAGGTCATCATGTCGTTTGTAAGCATATGTGGGATAAGTTATTTTTTGCTTTTTATAGGGTTTAGCATTTTGAACCTTTTGTCATAATAATTGAGTACTTTTTTTTGGTCGGGGGTTATTTTAAATTTTATTTTATTTTATTTAAGTAATCAAGGCATCACCTGTAGGTCCCACACTCGCACGGCAGGGGCGTGCCCGCACTCTCCTGTGGCGAGGTACCGCCCGTCCGGGCTGAAGGCGACACACGTCACCGACTTGCGCGACGCGTTCAGCACGTGCGACTGCCGGTTCTTGCGCACGTTGTACAGGACCACTGTGCATCTGGAATTAGAAAGGGTACAGCTTAGTTAGTGTGATTGGGTCTCTTCTCCTTCTTCTTATCCTGTGGTGGAATACCAGCCTCATCAACCCTGGTGACAGGGTTACTATTGAGCCACCAAAGGCCCCTGACATGGCTCATGTAACGACTACTCACTTACATCAGTAAGTAGTAACCGGGGTCAACGGCTTAACGTGCCTTCAGAAGCACGGATCATCTCACTTTCGGACAATCAGGTGATCAGCCTGTAATGTCCTAAGCAAACTAGGGATCACAAAGTGATTTTTGTGATATTTCCCTAACGGGATTCGAACCTGGGATCGTGAGCACAACGCGTACCCTATAAGGCAAGTGTCACACATAGTGGTAAACCGTACTACAGTATCGCATGTGTTTAGTTAACGCCATACCGTGAGAACGAATACTTATAGTTAACGCGACCACGACGCACATACTAATAAGACGACGGGATATGGTCGGTTTATTGTCATGAGAGGAGCGGAGGGAGTATAACATAACATAACTAAAATATAATATAATCAGTGTTGCTTCCTTCAATGTCATGTCATGGCCAGATCATAGAATTGATCATTTCATGATGTGCTCGATCATTTCATAGTACCGAACATTTCGTAGAGCCGTAACGCCGTCTATAATGGTCGAGACGACTGTGTTAGGGAAAACTGCACTTCATCATCACCAGCCCATTAACGTCCCCACTGCTGGGGCACGGGCCTTCCCTATGGATGGATAGGGAGATCGGGCCTTAAACCACCACGCGGGCCCAGTGCGGATTGGTGGTTATTAACGACTGCTAATGCAGCCGGGACCAATGGCTTAACGTGCCTTCCGAAACACTCGAGATGAAAACTTTTGTTTGTGGTCACCCATCCTATGGCCGGCCTTTGCGAAAGTTGCTTAACTTCAACAATCGCAGACCGAGCGCGTTTACCGCTGCGCCACCGAGCTCCAATTGGGATATAGTTATGAGCTTATGTGTGTGGTCTTGTTCTTCCCAATCCCGCTCCCCGCTCCGCTCGCCGCTTCGCTCATCACCTAATCGTACCCCAAACAGATTCTCCTCGCATGATAAACACTGCTGTTTGCATTGTGCTGACATATTCTTAGGACGTACTTGGTGACTGTTACTTATCCAAATCTTAATATATTTGCTATTGTTTGTCTATAATTATATGGAATTTAAAACTTAAGAATCCCATCACGTTGGTCTAACAGAAAGCTCGGTGAGGTGTGGGTACTTAGTTCATTTGACGATAGACATAGATTGATAACAAATTCAAATTCAAAAATATCTTTATTCAGTAGGTAACATAGTTACACTTTGAATCGTCATTTTTTACATAACGAACGTCTCATCCGCCTAAAACTACTGCAGCTTCTCACAACCTGTATATATACATACATACATACATAAACTCACGCCTATTTCCCACCGGGGTAAGCAGAGACTATAGAATTCCATTTGCTTCGATCCTGACACACTTCTCTTGCTTCCTCCACATTCATCAATCGCTTCATACACGCACGCCGGTTCAGAGTAGATCGTATTGAACCTTTTCTAAGGACATCTCCAATTTGATCATCGTAAGTCCTTCTCGGTCTTCCTCCCTGCCTTCCTCCCTACCTGTATATATAAAACATAAAAAAGCCTATATGCGTCCCACTGTTGCGCTGGTATATTTAAAACTTGATTAATATTATAATCGTAGAAACAATGTAATTGTACAATTTTCCATATCAATAGTATCGATTAGGTAAATAATTTTGAACCTAAGAAATGAATCGACTATACAATACAATACAAATACAAACAAAAAATGACAAAAAGACTCTTAACTAAGTACATGGCAAATGGCAGCCTTATCGCTTAAAGCGATTTCTACCAGACAACCATAAAGTGAGGAAAAATGTAAAAATTGAAAGACTATTCGCATTTTTATTACACCACATAGCATGGACACCGCCTATATTAACGATATGGCCAAACGTTGATTGAAATACGTTGACGTTTCAACGATATGGTCAACTTCAGTTGGCTATTTCATGAAATGGTCTTCCGGGGTACAGTCATGAGCAATATAATGTGCCCACTTTAGGACTCTGTCGCACTATCATATTTGACATTTAATGAGACCTACGGTTAAATTTGTCAAAAAAGTTAATGTGATGTGGTACCAAAGTGTATACATATTAATGCTCGTAACCGTACTGGTGTTATGCTATGTACGGTCACGAGTACTAATATGTACACTTTGAAACCATGTCACATTAACATTTTTGACAAATGAAACCGTAAGTCTTATTAAACGTCAAATATGATAGTGCGACAGAGTCCTAAAGTGGGTACATTATATTGCTCATGACTGTAGGTAACTCGAGCCATTCCCTTGCCAGTGCCCTATGGTAGTAAACCCATTAGCCCATGACCAGTTGCGGAAACGGATTCGAGAAACAATACAGTCAACGACCTGACCTCTCATTTGTTGGCCATCAGCTGATTTGTGGAGCTATTCTTATGTTGAGCGTTGGACTCACGATCCGGATGTCCCGGGTTCGAATCCCGGTGGGGACACATCACAAAAATCGCTTCGTGATCCCTAGTTTGTTTACGAAATTACAGGCTCGTGTGGGTTGAGAGGTGGATTACCAACCTGATCAACCCTGGTGTCAGGGTTACTATTGAGCCGCCAAAGGCCCCTGACACGACTCATGTAACGACTACTTACTTACATCGGTAAGTAATAACCGGGACCAACGGCTTAACGTCCCTTCCGAAGCACCGATCATCTTACTTTCGGACAATCAGGTGATCAGCCTGTAATGTCCTGACCAAACTAGGGAACACAAAGTAATTTTTGTGATATTTCCCCATCGGGAATCGAACCCGGAACCATGAATGACGGACAAACAAACAGACACATACACTTTCCCATTTATAAAAATAGTATGTACAGTTTGTACATTTATAATCAACAACGTAATAGTTCGTTAAAACACCACTAGATGGCGTATAAAGCTCTTACATACGATAATCATAACCATAATACTCAAACAAATTACTTTCCAATTATGCAAGTCGATAGATTGAATGGGTCCATTCACCATACAACCCGATGGGGTCACCGATCATATCGGCGTAACAATGACTTAATGATGAACATAATTGACGTATTATGACGTCAGTCTGGATGTCTGTTTGTTTGTGTCATACATACATACATAAACACACGCCTATTTCCCGCCGGGGTAAGCAGAGACTCCATCCAGCAGAGAGAATTCCATTTGCTTCGATCCTGACACACTTCTCTCGCTTCCTCCACATTCGTTCGTTTCATACACGCACGCCGGTTTAGGGTAGATCGTACTGAACTTTTCCTAAATCTCCAATTTGGTCAATGTATGTCCTCCTTGAAAGTTTGTAGGGAAATACTGTCAAATTCAAATATATCTTTATTCCGTAGGCAACATAGTTACACTTTGAATCGTCAATTTTACATAACGAACGTCTCATCCGCCTAAAACTACTGCAGCTTCTCACAACCTGTGTAGCCGGGGAAAAGAAGCTGCAAGAAAAACCTCGGCACAGGGCCCTAGACGTTCTTTAATTTATTTATTTTTTTAATTTATTATTGATTAAATATACATTCCCATACAAAAAGTATTTACTAAGTTTCTGTATTTTAAGTTACAAATAAACTTAAATAATCATTTACCAAACTTTTTTATATGTAGTTTCTAATAATAAGTAATAAAAAGAACATTTAAATAGGTAATTGTCAATAGCTTCAGATCCAGAGTAAACCTGAAGAATATAGGAAGGGTTTATAATATTTTTTATTGTTTGTAGGTTCTCTAGACCTTCAAGTAGTGGCAAAAAGGTGTAGAGCTCATTTAGCTTATTTTTTCTATGACAAAAATAATAATTTCGATCACCGAATGATGCTACACTTACGCCATCTATTGTAGCCGAAACGTTTATAGTGAGGGTCCCAACACCCTTAAGATGGTCATGATGATGAACCTTGAAAGGTTTAAATACATATAAGATTGACTATAATTATATATTATTAATGGTTGAACTTTAAACATCATTTACTTTTCAAGTCATCAAGGTTCGAAAACGTAATTAGTTTGACATTTGCAATAATAATTCATATTCAATGACATCTCAGAATTATAACACAACAGCGCAAGACTATAACCCAATTGGGGTAGTCAGAGGTCATCCATCGCAAGATGAACTAAGTACCCACACCTCACCGAGCTTTCTGTCAGACCAACGTGATAGGTGAGCCGTATCGCCGTCTATAATGGTCGAGACAACTGTGTTAGTGGAAACTGCACTTAAGGTAAACTAATAACAATAACAGTATTATCGTGTGGGTTGTGAGGTGGAATACCAACCTCATCAACCCTGGAGTCAGGGTTATTACTGAGCCTTTGACATGGCAAGAAGAAGTCCGGTGCCGGAGTTCTAACCAGCACTTCTTTAAAGACACTTTTTTAATCTATAATCAAATTGCTATACTTTCCCTAGAGGGTTGAATGAACTTTGAACAAAAGCGCATATTAGCCGCACCCTTAGCGCCGCTGGCGGTGTATGGACGCGCCTTAAATCGATACCGTTTTAAAACCACCCTACTTCATAAACTAATGTAGTTTCATGTCTGTTATTAACTTATTAGACACTGCTAAGTTCTGCTGAGCCGTGGTAGCTTAGTTGGTAGAACGCTCGCCTCTCACTTTGAGGTCGCAGGTTCGAATCAAACACAGGCCTAAACCAATAATTGTCGAATTAAAAATAAAAATACACACTTTTATGCATATCAATACAAGAGTTTTTCTTTTAAATACCGACACTTTCAAAGTAAAATGTTCACCTATTATATTTTCAATGAGTTCGTGTGTAATTGTGTATGCAAGTCTATTATTAAATATAACAAAGCAGTCAAGTGCGAGTCGGACTCGCCCATGAAGGGTTCCATAGCAGCAAGAAGATTCTACGTTCGATATGTTAGCAAACTCTACAACTTTTATTTTTTTTTTCTTATAAAACGTAAATATTAGTAACATACCCAGTTTTAATCAGTAAATTTCCTTTTTTGAAATTGCCAACAGATATACGTCATCATCATCACCAGCCCATTAACGTCCCCACTGCTGGGGCACGGGCCTTCCCTATGGATGGATAGGGAGATCGGGCCTTAAACCACCACGCGGGCCCAGTGCGGATTGGTGGTTATTAACGACTGCTAATGCAGCCGGGACCAACGGCTTAACGTGCCTCCCGAAGCACGGAGGAGCTCGAGATGAAAACTTTTTTTTTGTGGTCACCCATCCTATGACCGGCCTTTGCGAAAGTCGCTTAACTTCAACAATCGCAGACCGAGCGCGTTAACCGCTGCGCCACCGAGCTCCTCCATATATGCGTACTATCTATTATTTCGAACGTGAACCATTGGGTTCACTCCATCACGTCTACCCACGTTATCTATGCAAAGTGCGGAAGTAACACACAATATACCACCCCAGTATATGTCCGCAGTAATATCCAAGAAGCCTTCCAAGTGGCGCATCAATTTCCTAAACACCTCGTCTCCAGCGCGCTGAGCAGGCGAAAATGCTTTTAATGCATTTAATACGCCTTTAGGTAAAGGAGATTACACTTTAGGTGCACTATATAGTCACTATGGTCCTGTAGTATAGTCATGAGCAATATTTTTTTTAAGAACGTCTAGGGCCCTGTGCCGCGGTTTTTCTTGCAGCTTCTTTTCCCCGGCTATACAGGTTGTGAGAAGCTGCAGTAGTTTTAGGCGGATGAGACGTTCGTTATGTAAAAATTGACGAATCAAAGTGTAACTATGTTACCAACTGAATAAAGATATTTTTGAATTTGAATTTAGTCACTGTGGTGTTGTGGTGCACCATCAGATGGGAATAATAAATGCCAAGGAGAGAGAGAGAGAGGGTGTTTTGGTACAGTCATGAGCAATATCATGAACCCATTTTGGAACCCTATCGCACCATCATATTTGACATTTAATGAGACTTACGGCACACACCGGACACTTCGTACAAACAACCTTGTTTTACTTTTGTTAATCATTCGAAGATCACTTCAAAACGACTTTAATACAAATATCATCATCTCCTTAGTCTGGGTTTCGAGGTGAATTACCAACCTCATCAACCCTAGCGCCTGGGTTATTATTGAACCGCCAAAGGCCCCAACACTTAACAGCTTAATCCGTCATGACATTTTACCCCTGCAGCGTTTAAAGCTAGATTAAATTTCAGAAGCAGCTCGCTTCCCCGTAGTGGCATTTCACGGTTGTTAGCGGACCATTTTCCGGTCACTGGCTTGTTGGATTTGTCAAAACGTATATCCAACGTTCACGTTTGGATCATAAATGTTATCACGTGCTCAGCGGTGAAGGAAAACATCGTGAGGAAACGTACTGAACTGATTTTACCTTGTTTTAAGTTTACGCGGTTATTATCATAATTAAAGCACATAATAACGGGTTCTTACCGCGTTTAAGTGGGGATATGAGACTCCCGATATTTCCGTTATCAAAAACATAAACAAGCGGCAAAGAAAGAGGGTAGACAGATATGTCTGCCCGTAGAAAATTATGGATCTACCTACTCCACTCCAATCTCATCAGGCATCCCGTGATCATGGCACTTGCAACAGTGTCGAAATATCGGGAGTCTCATATCCCCATTTAAACGCGGTAAGAACCCGTTATTTTGTGCTTTAATTATGATTTTACCTTCATTTGCTGTATTCTAGCAAATAAATATTTCTATAACAAATATCGCGAACCAAAAGCTAGTTATAAAACTCGCAACCCGCATTGGAGCAGCGTGGTGGAGTATGCTCCATACCCCCTCCGGTTGATTGAGGGAAGGCCTGTTCCCAGGGACGTATATAGGCTGCTTATGTATATTCTCTTCTATCGTGTGGATTGTGAGATGGATTACCAACCTCAAAACCTGGTATCAGGTTTATTATTGAGCCATGGCTCATGTAAGGACTACATACTTACATCTGTAAGTAGTAACCGGGACGATCTTAACAACGGATCAGCCTGCGACGTCCTGACTAAACAAGGGAACACAAAGTGATTTTTGTGAGTCCCAACTGGGATTCGAACCCGGGACATCCGGTTTGTGAGCAGAACGCACACCAACAATCCCTGGACCACGGAGGCCGTTGAGAAGACGTATGTTATGTAGTATTCTACTCACCCTGCAGGGTAAGCGACCAGCTCGGTGTTGGGGTCGCAGTCCAGGGCCGCGTTGCTGCTGACCGTGAGACCCAGCACCGTCTCCAACTTGATCTGGGAACAATGAGAGCACCATCTTGAGAAATTGTCCAAAACTCTTTTCAACTCGTTTCAAACGTATGTTAATCATTCGAAGATCACTTCAAATCGACTTTAATACAAATATCATCATATCCCATTATCCCGTTTCTCACAGGGTCAGCTAACCTAACCTGAAGATTTGACAGGTCCGATTTTTTACAGAAGCGACTGCCTGTCTGACCTTCCAACCCGCGAAGGGAAAACCAGCCAATACTGGTAGGTGAGGTCACATACCTCAGAATATGCATCCCTCGGGAATGTGGGCTTCCTTACGATGTTTACCATCCATTTTAGTTTATCTATAAAATATCTATATACAGGGTGTTAGTGACATCGTAACGAAAACTTTGAGGGGTGGTTCAGGCCATGATTCTGAGTTGATATCAAGTAGAAATTTCCGTCGCAAAAGTATGGATTGGAAAATAATTAAAAAGAAAAGAAAAATTTTCATGAATTTTTTGACACGATATTCCACTTGATATCAACTCAGAATCATGGTCTGAACCATCCCCCTCAGTATTCGTTACGGTGTCACTAACACCCATACCTACTTATATGGCTACCGTATGTACTTGTACGGGGTGTAAGTGTCATCGTAACGAATACTGAGAGGGATGATTCATCTGATTATTCTGAGTTAATATCAAGTGGAATTTTCCATCGCTAAAGTATAGAATTGAAAATAATTTAAAAAAACTAAAAAAAAATCATGAATTTTGCGACGGAAAATTCCACTTGATTTTAACTCAGAATCATGGTCTGAATCAACCCCCTCAGTATTCGTTACGATGTCACTAACACCCAGTATAAAAGTAAATATTTACAAAAGACTCTTTTAACTTAAGATGGCAAATGGCGGCCTAGATTTTATCTATCTATTTTTAAGATTATTGATAAACAATTCGAACTTTTACCACTTTTTTTCACGTGACTTATTGTTGATTTGCCGCAGATGGCATTAACTACTTGGCCGGACAAATGAGGAGCGCTGAAGGCTCTCACCCGGTACAACGTTTAAAAGACAACAGGCCTGAGGGTGCCCAGTTGGGCGCGAACCTTGGCTCGGGGCGACGTCTGAGAGGAATAATATTTGAAAGAATTGATCGACCCTAGTGGGTCGATAGGGATAAGTGCTGAATGAGAGAAATCGTCGACCACGCCGGCGGGGTGCTTTTACCACCATCACATGACTTAAGATTACACATACCTCTGAAAAACTTTTAAAATAGTTCTCAATGTATGTGTCATAAATTTCCGGCGAAATATTTGTACTAAATTAATTCTTGTAAGTATTGTTAGACCGTGTCTGTAATAATGTAATTTATTAATGTATAATAATAAATAAATAATAAAGACTTTTGAAATCAATCAATCAATCTGAAAATGCATTTCTCGACAATATTATACGTAGTATTACTTTTTATTCTATGTTGAAAGCATCACTTTATCTCGGTACACTCATTACCATGACCAACTTTTCTCAAAATATCTAGTCATTTAGTAAACAGACGGGCGTGTCAATGTTTGTCTAAACATATTAATCTCAAACAAAGCCACTTAATAGGGGCATTGTAAAACCATAGTGAAGAAATAACAGTAGATTCACTACATTTCCACGGCTAATTGATATATATGTTACTGTAAACTGCAGTAAATCTTAAGATATTCCAGTAAAACCTAAGATCTACCCATTCCTAATGGTAAATGTCCCAAAAGGTTTGCGATTCGAACTTTTACCACCATTCCGTTGGTAAATTCTCGCGTCAGACAGAGTACTGCGGGGCGGAAGGCGAGAGGGAAACCACTGCCCTATTTTTCCCTAAAAAAGTATCATGGAGGAAAATGCTACACCGACAAGAGCGTGGCTCTAACTTGATGATGATGAGATCAATTGATTCAACGTGGCATTTTTAACAATCCAGGCCATTGCCCGTATAATGAATGGCCCATCACGTTAGATAGGACACGATCCCCATGTCGGCTTTTACGACACGCCCGGAAAGACATGCAGCTCGCGTTTCACGTTTTTTATTCGCTCCCAGTCGAATAAGTTTTATGGAGTTTACCCACTGTTTTATTTCTACTGTGTATTGTGTATACCATATTTGAATTTTCAAGGCCTTTAGTACATTAGCGTTGATAAATTTGGTCAATGGGGCAACTATTTATAAAAGTTACATATTAGACAAAAATGCGTAGAAAAACCAACAATGTTTATGTGCAAACAACACAATATATTTAAATAATACAGGGTGTTAGTGACATCGTAACGATAACTTTGAGAGATGATTCAGACCATTATTCGTGCTTCAGAAGGCACGATATGCTGTTGATCCCGGTTACTACTTACTGATGTAAATTGGTAGTCGTTACATGAGCCGTGTCAGGGGCCTTTGGCGGTTCAATAGTAACCCTGACACCATCACAACTCACACGATAGAAGAGAAGAAGTAACCCTTTCTGTCCAACTTATTGATTCGTTCCTCCCCCAACACCACATTTCCAAGGTCTGGAGTCTCTCTTTGTCTATCTGTGTCAGTGTCCAAGTTTCACATCCAAAGAGGGCTACACTACATACCAAAGTTTTGACGCATTGTTTAGGAATGGATTATATTACGAAAATATTCACAACATCTTTATGACTTAACTAAATAAAAATGTGTCAATAGTTGAAGTGGGTGTCATAACATCAACACAATGTTCAACAAATCAAAAAGCTGCAAATGACTCAGTATCCATATAAGAAAGACATGGCAGTTCATAAAATTTTATACGTATAACAAGCTTTAGTCGTTTCGGCCCGCGGTGCGAATCGACTTACTTGTCAAATTCAAATCCAAAAATGTCTTTATTCAGTAGGTAATATAAGTTGCACTTTAAACCGTAATTTTTTGCGCTGAGGGCTTTCACCCGGTACACAATTTAGAACAACAGCCCGGAGGACGCCCATCCCCTCAGGGTGTCGTTTGAGAGACATTTGAAAGAATTAATCGACCATACCGGGTTGATAGCGATAAACGCTACATAAGGAAGTAGCCCTAAAGGATTTACAGTCAGTGTGTGTCAAGCTAGCGGCCTCAAAAAAAAAATGGGCACGAAAAAATAATTTCACCATACCAAAAATTTGTACCCTTATTGAAAAAAATAGTACCTGTTGTAAAAAAATTAGTACCATCACGGTTCTGGATTTATAGCCATGTTTTATTGCACTTGCTAGCTTGATGGCGAGCGAAATTTGGCGAGAGTTAACGACAAGGTCTTTCGCTTTGATTTAAACGCCAAAAATTAGTACCGAAATAGTACTCACCCCCTGCAAAATACCGAAATTAGTACTTCAACGGTTCCAAAGTTATAAAGGCAGTTCTTTGATCCCGCTGGCTTGACGTTTTGAAAATACCTATTATCTGGGGAACGCTTGCATACTTCAGTATGTAACTAATGTCAATAAACTCGTATGAAATAGTACTCGCCGCTAGCTTGACGCACACTTACAGTCATCATTCTGTAAAATCATGTCCAGCATCTCCCAAGCATTATCCCGTTTTTCACAGGGTCCGCTTACCTAATCTGAAGATTTGACAAGTCCAGTTTTTTACAGAAGCGACTGCCTGTCTGACCTTCCAACCTGCTAAGGGAAAAGCAGCCCAATACATGGTAAGTCACATACCTCCGAAAATGCATTCTTTGTGTTGTTTCCTCACGATGTTTTCCTTCACCACTGAGCGGGTGATAATCATTTATGATCCAAACATGAATTCGAGAACAAATACGACAATCATTGGTTTATAGTCGTTTTGTTTCATTTGTGCCCAGAATGTAAACAAACAACAAAATCACTGAAATCTCCCAATCTTTTTACTTTTTCGCGGCTAACCTGACATATATAGCTATAAAATAAACAATATTTTACGGGCACACGCAAAAACTATGAAATATTCACAAAATTACACCAAATTAATGATTTTTTTCGGAACACTAGAAAAGTGAGGTTATCTGTCAAGCGTTTTTTTTTTAAATTTTATCGTATTCGTAGCGCTTTCAATGCATTTAGCTCATAGTTCATATCACAAAATTGAGTGAGTCATTCATTATATTCAGATTGGTGTTGTGGATGATAAATTTATAGGACTGACATGTTAGGTAGACTTTTAAACAGATTTCATTAGCAGTTAAATTTTGACTGCGTTTTCGTATCTTAGGCGGAGGCGGCGCTATCTCACGAGATGGTCCCGGTGTAGGATCATCCATTGTGAAAACCTAAAAATATAAGTTCCTATTAAATTTACATTTGTGTGTATTGAAAATTATTAATAAATATGACTAGCTAGGATCACGGTAACTAGTGATCAACAATAAAAAAAAATATTTTCTGAGTTTTCGAGATAAATACTTATAACTGCAATACCTACTCGTATATTATTTATTCTTTTTACAGACTACAAAACCGAATATTGATGCTCAACCGCGCATCAAGTTCTTTTGACTTTTGACATTTTTTTTACTTTGGCCAGTAGTGTTCTATTTAAATTAAAATTACTTACGGCTTCCACAAAAGAGATTATGTAGCACAATGTCAACAGTATCCAAGTCACAAGCAAAGTCGGAGTCCAAATAACGACAGCCAAAGTCGTTAGTCCGTAGCACAACAAAAGCAGCCAATACACTTGCAAATCGGAATACCAGGGGAAAGCTAAGTCAAACGAAAAAGAACACACTACAGAACAACCACGAAAACGCGTACACATGACAAAAGCCAGGGAACGAGTGACGAGACGAGCGACAAAACGAAATTATCCCAGGGCTGCCAGATGAAAAAAAGGCATGATCGTACTTCAACTACAAAAAAATCGTATTCCAAGGAAATTTTGAAATGAAAAGATAGTACAACTTAAAAGTTCAAAGTTTTTATGAAAAATGAGAATAATTCGTTAAGAATCAGAAAAATAATGCTATAAACTAGACTTATACTAATTTTCTGAGGTTAATTTTGCGTGTGATTCACTGAACATTTTTTTTAGTCCGAGTCAAATGTACGTTTTATAAGACATTCCGCTATTTTTTAAATATTTTTTGAAGATTGTTTCGAAAACGATTATGCCCTGTGATAAAAAAATACATTTTAATAATTCATTACGTTCTATAATATGAGAAAAAAATAGGCACCTTATACCTAAAATCTGTTCGAAGTCTAGGGATTATAAATCATGTCATGACAGTCCTACTAATTTATCATCCAAACCTATCTGATTTTATAATGAATGATTCACTCACGTAAGTGGAATGAACTATGAGCATTGGAACCACTACGAATTCAATTAAATTTAAAAATAAGTTGTTTTATTTGTACATGTGTCTTATGAATTTAATAGATAAATGAATCAGTTCCTTTAGAAAGAAATCTAAAACTTTCCCATCCTTAGTTATGTCACAAATGTCACTGGCGGCCATATTGTTTACATTCTGGGCACAAATGAAACAAAACGACTTTAGGCCTGTGCTGGATTTGAACCTGCGACCTCAAAGTGAGAGGCAGGCGTTCTAACAACTGGGCTACCACAGCATCCGTAAAATCATGTTAATAACTCAAATCTTTATCTGAAATTCTCCTAAGCTGCCAATGGTGCTAATTCCTGTAAATACCATCTAATTTTATTTTAAGTTATATCTGTCATTTTCTTATCCATCGAAAAGGAAAGGGACGGGTAATCGACAAGCATAAAATTTATGGAACACACGTCAATTTTAAGCACAAATCTAAACCAACCGTCTAAAAATTTTACATCCGTCAATAACCCGACACAGTTAAGTAGACAGCACGTCAAACGGGTTGCATCCCAGCGACGTACCTTTTTGATTCGCCCGGGTTATTCATTCATTTACTCATTCTTCCTAAAATTAAGAGCTGTGAATCATCCGTCCCTTTCCTTTTCGACGGATATGAAAATGACGGATATAACTTAAAATAAAATTAGGCGGTGTCTGCAGGAATCGGGGCCAATGACCATATTAGTTTAATTAATAAACGCAAAGTTAATAAGAAACAGATTAAAAATCACATAAAATCAAAGGGCCGGAATTTCCGCGGCATGCCGCCGTGTCAAGGTCACACACCTGATCCAAGATGGCGGCGCGTGACGTCACGGCAGATGCGCGGGCGCGGATCTATAGCTAACTAATGATTATGACGACTAATGCGGCTACACTTAGATCGAAGATAAACTTAGGTAGGTATAATTCCATTGTATACCTTAACGAGTTAGGTAACGTGGCATCACGCTTGTAACCCCGAAGGGGTAGGCAGAGGTGTATGAATAGTATAGAGCCTATTGCAATTAATCGGGCACCAATCCGGGAAACCATACGTGATATCAATTAAATACATTAGTCATTAATAATTAACTTAATTTTCAATTATAAAATTTACGTTCTTGGAATATTGGAATTTAATGGTAACACAATGGTAACACTTACGTCATCAAAGGGAATAGAAATGCCTGCTTGTGATAGGATTGAGGATACCTGGTCTTTAGTTCATCTTGCGATGCATGTATCTTATGTATGAACAGTTGAACAGGCAAACACAACACAGTGCGAAAGGGATGCCGAGTCCATCAATATAGTTCCATCTCACTCTACCCACACACATCTCACCAGCCGTCCTTGTGACGCAACCGCAAGGATTCACCACAAGGTCGATCCAAACCAGTCGCGCAACATTTTACCATAGACTATAAACAGCAACAGCAACCCGATATTAATGTCTTTCTTTCCGCCTCGAGGGTCGAGATTCGGTTCCGAGGTTGCGTATTATGTGTCGCCATTGTTTCAATGTTGGTACGATTGTGTTTGACTTCTGATGTTTACACACTCACGTTCGTTGTCTCTAGAAGGGTGGGCAGAGCCTGCTGCTATTATTGTAACGAAGTCCTAATTGATATGACGAACCGTACGGTGGTTTAAAAGGGCACATAGAAGCAAAGCAAATCACCTAAAACCGCAAAATTGACATTTGCGCACATAAAAGTGTGTGCGCAATGGAAACAAATGTCAAATAACAACATACACCGTGATTCTGAGTTAATATTAAGTGGATTTTTTGTGTCAAACTCATGAAAATATTTGTTTTTTTAAAAAATTACCGGATACTTTCAAAGACTGCAAACTCAATAAGTTTCGCTTAGCAGTTTAACTCTGGCTTGCAGATAGATGCTTCAACAGCGTAAAAGAATATTTAGATTACAAATAACAGGTTTTAAGTGTATAAATGAAAGCATGTATTAAGTGTGTAGATTATTTGTAAAATTGATATTATTATTTGTTATTGTTTTTAAATAATCTGTGTGTATGCCTGAAAAGGCAGTATTTGGTGATACTCAATGAAAAATAACAGCTGTTTGTAACCTAAATACCATGCACAGAATAAATTTCATTTCATTTCATGTATTTTTTTAGTTCCATACTTTTTTTCTGTGGAAAATTCCACTTGACTCAGACTCTGAATTAAACTCAAACTCAGAATTGTGAGATATTCGGTAATTCTTCCGTTTAGCACGAAGATAAATGATTAAAGATGTACTTCACTGCTTTTATAGATTAATTATGTGGAGCAAAAAACCACCATTTTGGTATAAAGTTAAACAGGAAATCCCTTATTTATTTCTTTTTTATCCCCACTGTAACTACTAAACTGCCTATATACGTCCCACTGCTGGGCACAGGCCTCCCCTCAATCAACCGGAGGGGGTATGGAGCATACTCCACCACGCTGCTCCACTGCGGGTTGGTGGAGGTGTTTTTACGGCTAATAGCCGGGACCAACGGCTTAACGTGCCTTCCGAAGCACGGAAACTAACACCCTGTATAGTATCACAAAAAAATAAAGAAAACATAACAGACGTGAAAGCATTTCAAAAATTCTAAATACCGGTCCATTATTAATTAACAGTTCAATTCGAGAACAGTTCGACGATTTACGATATAATTGTTTTGTCGACAACATCGATTCATAGATTTATCATCGATCTGCGCAGACGGCGGAGAAAGCGAAACTTTAAAAATTAATTGATCTGACCGAATGAAAGTATTGCCATTGCTGTTACCATGTTCGGTTTGATAGAAAAAAGCAAAGTGGGACTTCAAATTGTTCGTGAGGGTTCCGTAGATGACTTTCATTCAGTTTCAGGCATTCAGATAATTAACAGCCTCCGTGGTCCAGTGGTTGAGCGTTGAGCTCACGATCCGGATCCCAGTTCGAATCCCGGTGGGGACATATCACAAAAATCACTTTGTGAAATTGTGATCCCTAGTTTGGTTAGGACATTACAGGCTGATCACTAGATTGACCGAAAGTAAGATGATCCGTGCTCCAAAATGCACGTTAAGCCGTTGGTCCCAGTTACTACTTACTGATGTAAATCATCACTAGCCCATTAACGTCCCCACTGCTGGGGCACGGGCCTTCCCTATGGATGGATAGGGAGAACGGGCCTTAAACCATCACGCGGGCCCAGTGCGGATTGGTGGTTATTAACGACTGCTAATGCAGCCGGAATCAACGGCTGATGTAAGTAAGCAGTCGTTACATGAGTCATGTCAGGGGCCTTTGGCGGCTCAATAGTAACCCTGACACCAGGGTTGATGGTTGATAGAAGAAGAAGTCGCAATAAAACATTTATATTTCTATTTCAGTCTCAAATCAGTTCACATTTCTCGCGCAATTCCTTGCGCGCTTGACCCACTGCGCGTGGTAATGCGCACAACGCGCAAGTTTACGCCGCCGACGCACATTCCGTCGCCATATTAGTTGTGCAGGTTGATCGCTGCTGGCTTAGGAAATGAAATTGACATTTACATACATTATATACAACACAACACAATACAAATATACTTTATTGCACCAAAATAAAAACGAATAATTACAAAAGACTCTTAACCTACCTACATGGCAAATGGCGGCCTTATAGCGATTTCTTCCAGACAACCATAAGGTGAGGAAAAATGTAAATTGAAAGATTGCGGGTACAAACTATAAGATCACGCCTATGTCCCATTAGGGTAAGCAGAGACCCCTTGCTACGATCCTGACGCACCACAAGAAATCAGAAATCAGAATCATTTATTCAACGTAATTATCATGGATAAACTTGATGAAGGTCAACATAACATTTTTGAATTTACGTCATTTCGCAAGGTGTTATGGCTGAGGAGAAGAAATGACAAGAAACTGCAACAGCAACACATCTTTTAAATCAATGAGGGTATACATTACAAGTTATTATATAACTTAACTTATATAACTAGAGGAACACATTCAATACCAGACATTTTTATCATTTAGGTAATCATTAATCTTATAATAAGCTTTTATACATAAAGTAAGCTTTACGTGAGCTTTAAATTTATTCTCTTACAAATTTAAAATATTATCTGGTATTTTATTGTAAAAACGTATACATAACCCCAAAAAACATTAATTTAATTTACTAAATCTAGAATTTTGAACAACAATTTTATTTTTATTCCTTGTATTGTAAGTATGCCTTTCACAGTTTCTCGGAAGGAGAGATACATTTTTACGTACATACATAATGTTTTCATAAATATATTGACTTGCGACCGTCAGTATATTTATTTCTTTAAACAGCTCCCTTAAAGAGTCCCACTTTCAGGTTAAAGAAATCTTTATTCTCAAAAGAAATTTACATTTCACTTCATGAGAACTTATAAACTAACTTAATGTAAACAAAATATAAACGGTGAGCGTGCATGAGTTGTAATAGGCTACTTGACACTCAGTGAAACGATAACAACACCTTGAGTAATTTAAACAAACTTATTTCGTAAATAAGGCAAAAGAAAAATGGTATTTTTGGCAGCCATTTTGAAAGAAGAGGGCATTCACAAAAAACACAACAGTTCGCACGTAATATGGAAGTGCTTAGCAGTACGAATAGTGCGTAGCGTAGTAATTACCTACATATTTGCTATTTGTGTGCGTAATAGCAGGTGGTCGCCGGCGACTTTCAATTCTTCAATTCATCTCTGTAAGTCACCATCTCAGTACTCAAGTAGGGTTACTTAAGTAAGGTATATGAAAAATACGCATAATGTTTTTATTTTAATAGCACAAAGTCTGTTGCTGATAATTGATTTGTCATTAGTTTAAGTTTTTTATATTTTTTTTAGGGGTCTGGCTGAAAATCGGCGTCGTATTGCCCCTCATGTGGGTCGATACGACATTAGCCGAGCTAGTACCCTTTTTAGTTTTAAGTCTTATATTTCATATATGTTCAATTTTTTTTTTTAGTTGCTTCTATGCTGTTCTGGGAGCAAATAAAAAACATAGAACACGTTCAGCTGCTTGTCTTCCCGGGCATGTCGTAAAAACCGACAGAGGGATTGTGTCCTCTAACATGATGGACTAATGTTATGGGCGATAGGCTGATCCCTTATCACCATAAGGTTTATCATATCCAGCTTACGACATCGTATCAACAGTGGCTGCAAGTTGTCTTAGATTACTTGTGGCTCTGCCCACCCCGTTAGGGATTACGGGCGTGAGTTTATGTATGTATGTATGTTCATAAATGTTCAAATTTTAATATTAAGAAGTTTATGTCACGTCTTAAACCTAAATAAAGATTATATCTATGTATCTATCTACTCACACCTTTCACAAGAATATCCTTCTTTACACGATCCATCCACACTTCCTTGGGTCGTCCCCTACCCCTATATTCATCCACATTCATACTCATAACTTTCCTCGTCATATGCCTTTCATCCCTCCTCATTACAAGGACGGACTTCCCAGGGCACGTTCCCCAAAAACAATATCGGAATCGAACCCGGGACCTCCGGATCGTGAGCCCAATGCTCAATCACTGGACCACCAATAAGTTGTCTTTATTTTCAACGACTTAACGTGCCTTCCAAAGCACGGAATCATATTAGTACAGACAATCAGGTGATTTATGCCTGAAAAGTCCTTGCCAAACAAAGGACAGTCTCACAAAGTGATATCGACGATGTCCCCATCGGGAATCGAACCCGGACCTCCAGATCGTGAGCCCAATGCTCAACCACTGGACCACAGAGGTCGTGTCCTTGCTAATAGGCTAGTTTCTAACTAGTCAAATCAGTTACTTTTTACTAAACGTCAAAACACGAAATTACTACGGAATTTGTATGAAAAAGCAACATGTGACGTCATAGAAAACGTGACAAAATGTCGCACATATTAATACATTTTTAATTATTAAAATTCATAAATAAGTTAAATAGAAATAAGAAATTGTTTTTCGATACTTTTACATGTCTTTATTTTCAACGACTCAACGTGCCTTCCAAAGCACGGAATCATCTTCCTCTTTCAGACAATCAGGTGATTCATGCCTGAAAAGTCCTTGCCAAACAAGGGACAGTCTCACAAAGTGATATCGACGATGTCCCCATCGGGAATCGAACCCGGACCTCCAGATCGTGAGCCTGACGCTCTAATCACCAGACCACAGAGGCTATTAGCCGTAAAAAACGCCTTCACCAACTCGCAGTGAAGCTGCGTAGAGCTTACTCCATACCCCCTCCGGTTCATTGAGGAGAGGCCCAACCAACCAGATTGTGGTCAAATGCTTGTCTATTAGAGGAGCTCGGTGGCGCAGCGGTAAACGCGCTCGGTCTGTGATTGTTGAAGCTAAGCAACTTTCGCAAAAGCCGGTCACGAGCTCCTCCGTGCTTCGGAAGGCACGTTAAGCCGTTGGTCCTGGCTGCATTAGCAGTCGTTAATAACCACCAATCCGCACTGGGCTCGCGTGATGGTTTAAGGCCCGATCTCCCTATCCATCCATAGGGAAGGCCCGTGCCCCAGTAGTGGGCACGTTAATGGGCTGATGATGATGATGCTTGTCTATCACTGATGGAAAAAGAAACCACCTGCAGGTCCCACACTCACTCGCTCTAACCGCTAGACCACAGAGGCTGTGAAGATTTAATAAATGAATAAATAAAAATATCAGACACTAGGGTCTCACGCGGCCTCCCGACCACACATGTATAGTGGTCATGTCGTAATATGAAATAGTTTCGACACGCTCACGCGCCCAGCCGCCCACGTGCCAATCAGCTGATCTCGTCTCGTTACTTACCGCATGATTTGAGATTGAGTTGTCGTAATCTCAAAAAAAAAATTAGAATAATACTACGTATGGAACGGTAAACGGACGGAACGGAACGGTACGGTGGTACGGTACGGAAGTGTGTCAGGATCGAAGCAAATGGAATTCTATAGTCTCTGCTTACCCCGGTGGGAAATAGGCGTGAGTTTATGTGTGTATGTATGTATAGAACGGTAATTCTCCGTCCCGCGAATAGATATTTGGTATGTAAGGAAAAAAATAATTTACGTAATTAACGTAAACCATTTAGAGATTTTGTCAGGCATAACCCTACCATTGTAGAAAGAAAGAAAGAAACATTTATTATTATTATCCCGTTTTTCACATGGTCCGCTTACACTAACCTGAAGATTTGACAGGTCCGGTTTCTTACAGAAGCGACTGCCTGTCCGACCTACCAACCCGCGAAGGGAAAACCAGCCCAATACAGGTTAGGTTACATACATCCGAAAATGCACTTCTCGGGAATTTGGGTTTCCTCACGATGTTTTCCTTTACCGCTGAGCACCTGATTATCATTTATGATCCAAACATGAATTCGAAAACAAATTCGACAATTAAGTTTAGGTCTGAGCTGGATTCGAACCTGCGACCTCGAAGTGAGAGGCAAGCGTTCTACCAACTGAGCCACCACGGCTCTGTATAAGGCGGTTATAACCAGTACCGTGTAATTAAAGTCACATAATTCCGCCAGGTTCGCCTTACCGGCTATAATTGCCTATATCGTAGGCGGGAAATCAATTAAAAACAATAAACAATATCGTGTTATGCATCATGATGAAATGACTTCATTGACAGAATAACGTAAATAGAATAGTAGACTGGCCTCGATTCCTGCAAACACCTCCTAATTTTATTTTAAGTTATACCTGACATTTTCTTGTCCGCCGAAATGGAAAGGGACGGATGATTGTCAACAAGTTAATTTTAAAATGAATGAATAACCGGTGCGAATAAAATAGTCGTCTCCTTGGTATGTAATCCGTTTATACATTGTTTTAAGTTTACGCGGTTATATCGGAGTCTCATATCCCCATTTAAACGCGGTAAGAACCCGTTATTATGTGTTTTAATTATGTAATCCGTTTGACGTGCTGTCTACTTAATTCTGTTGGGTTATTGGCCGTTGTAAAATTTTTAGACGGTTGTTTTAGATTTGTGCTTAAAATTGATGCGTGTTCCATAAATTTTATGCCTGTCGATTAACCGTCCCTTTCTTTTTCAACGGATAAGAAAATGACAGGTATAACTTAAAATAAAATTAGATGTTGTTTACAGGAGTCTTAGGTAATTACCACGTACAATACACGTGGGTGTATGTACTATAACACCTTTGCCTACCCCTTAGGAGATACAGGCGTGATGTTATGTTTTACTTTAACAATACTGGTAATGGTGCTAATTCCTGTAGACACCATCTAATTTTATTTTAAGTTATATCTGACATTTTCTTATCCGCCGAAAAGGAAAGGGACGGGTAATCGACAGGCATAAAATTTATGCAACACACGTCATTTGTAAGCACGAATCTAAAACAACCCTTTAAAAAATTGCATCGGCTAATAACCCGACAGAATTAAGTTAACAGCACACGTCAAACGCTTTACAATGATACCTTTTTGATTGGCACAGGTTATTCAATAATTTACTCATTCTTCCTAAAATTAAGAGCTGTCAATCATCCGTCCTTTTCCTTTTCTGCGGATAAGAAAATGACAGGTATAAATAAAACAGAATCGAATTTCACCGCTGAGCACGTGATAAATATAATACAGCCATGGATTCGATAACAAATTCTAACCACCTTACAAATAAAGGAATGACAGCCAAATAAAGTTGAATCCAATTATAATACAATTCGACTGAACTTTACTTGGCTGTAAAATACTTAAACCCACGTTCATCCCTGGTTTACTTTTTATTTGTAAGATGCTAAGTGTTGGGATTCAAACTTGCGACCTCATAATGACAGTGAAGTGTTCTTCCAACTGGGATACCACGGCTCTACTTTTCTTTTTTTTTAATTAACAATTGCTTCTATGCTGTTCTGGGAGCATATAAAAAACATAGAACACGTTCAGCTGCTTCTCTTCCCGGGCATGTCGTAAAAACCGACAGAGGGATTGTGTCCTCTAACATGATGGACTAATGTTATGGGCGATAGGCTGATCCCTTATAGAATAGAATAGAATAGAATAGAATAGAATAGAAAAAGTTTATCACCATAAGGTTCATCATATCCATCTTTGGACTTCGTATCAACAGTGGCTGCAAGTTGTCTTTGATTACTTGTGGCTCTGCCCACCCCATTAGGGATTACGGGCGTGAGTTTATGTATGTATGTTTAATTAACAACACATCACCAAAATTTATTGTTCCCAAACAATACAATTCTCCTTGTAAAACCGTTACACAATTTCGCAAAACGACCTCGCCATAAAAGTACCTAACATAAAAGTCATCTTGCTATAAAAATATGCATAACTAGTTTTATATAGAAAGCGAAATCGTATTCACCGGGCTGGGGCTAAGCCGCTGAGTAAGTGCGTAGTCGTTACGTAAACCATTTTAAGGGCCTTTGGCGGCTCAATAGTAATCCACCTCACAACCACTCGATAGAAAAAGACTAAAAAAAAATAATGTAAGGTACGTGTAGTGTATTGTATGTGTATGTATGTGTAAAGTGAGCCTATCTCTAAAAGAAATCTCTTCCAGCCAACCCCGCTTGGTTTTAGCAGGGGAAGCACAAAGTGTACAGAACAAGTAAATAAATAAGCGTAATTAACACTTTTTTTTTCTGAAGCCTAATCAATGTCCCACTGCTGGGCAAAGGCCTCCCCCTTCTCTTTCCAACCCTCCCTGTCCCGGGCATCGTTCCGCCAGGTGTGCCGGAAGGCGTCCAGCTCGTCCCTCCACCGTCGTCGTTATTAACACTTATACATTAATTAAATACATAATAACAAAAAATAACATAATGTCCCCTGCCTACCCTTTAATGGATACAGGCGTGCTTTGTTATGTAACCAAAATATAAAATAATAATGTTACTTTTTTATATATTATATATATGTGTATTTTGACGTATTTTAGTGTAGGTTTTTAATTTGACTATATTATATATTTTATTAACATTGGTGCTAATTCCTGTAAATACTCTTTTTGCTAGATTACGGGACTACGCCGAATCCAATAGTCTTATTCCACCAGAGCAGTTTGGTTTTAGAACCAAACACTCCTGCGTTCAACAAGTGCACCGTATTGTTGAACATATCTCCAGTAGATTAAACTTAAAAAAACCTGTCGCTACGGGAGCGCTCTTCTTCGATGTGGCGAAAGCGTTCGACAAAGTCTGGCACAACGGCTTGATCTACAAGCTTTATTCACTGGGAGTGCCAGACCGTCTCGTGCACATCATACGAGACTTCCTCTCAAATCGAACCTTTCGCTACCGCGTGGAAGGGACGCTCTCGTCACCGCACCCGATACATGCCGGAGTCCCACAAGGCTCCGTCCTCTCCCCTTTACTATTTTCATTGTATACTAGTGACATTCCCAAATCCCCTAATACCGAATTAGCTTTATTTGCGGATGATACAGCCATCTATTCTTCGTGCCGTGGTCGAGTTATGATGACCGGAATCCTCCAACGCGCGGCCAATGCCTTGGGCAAGTGGTTTCGCAAATGGAGAATCGAGGTAAACCCGGAGAAAAGTGCAGCGGTGTACTTTTCAAAGGGCTATTATAACACGCCACGGTCACACCGTCAACTTAAAATCATTAAGATGTTTGGCAAGCCGATCCCTTGGGAGGAGCAAGTCAAATATCTCGGCGTAGTCTTAGATAGACGTCTTACTTTCAAGGCCCATATCAAACGTGTGCGCGATCGCGCCGCGTTTGTAATGGGCCGTCTTCACTGTCTCCTTAACAAGCGAAGTAAATTGTCCCTTAGGAATAAGGTCAAAATCTACACGACTTGCATCCGTCCGATCATGACCTATGCAGGGGTAGTTTTCGCTCATGCGAGTCCCTCTCAAATCCACCGTCTACAGGTAATACAAAATCGTTTCATGCGGAAAGCCACGGGAGCTCCGTGGTTCCTTCGCAATGAAAATCTGCACATTGACCTAGGTCTGCCAACCATTGCCCAATGGCTCAAATTAGCTTCCAAACGTTTTTTCGATTCTGCTCCGCACCACCCAAATCCCCTGGTAGTTGCGGCTTCCGATTACATCCCGCTTAGGGACGGTACTGAAAAGTATCGGCGTCCGAAGGACGTAATATACGATCCCGACGACCCGATTACTCTAGCCATAGAGGCAGCCAATCAGCTCGCGACACCAAACACTTCAGGACCCCGATACCGACCCCGCCGGCGTGGTCGACGATTTCCCTCATTCAGCGCTTATCGCTATCGACCCACTAGGGTCGATTAATTCTTTCAAATATTTTTCCTCTCAGACGACGCCCTGAGCCGAGGTTCGCGCCCAACTGGGCACCCTCAGGCCTGTTGTCTTAAACGTTGTACCGGGTGAGAGCCTTCAGCGCTCCCCATTTGTCCGGCCAAGTAGTTAATGCCATCTGCGGCAAATCTACAATAAGTCACGTCAAAAAAAAAAAAAAAAAAAAAAAAAAAAAAAAAAAAAAAAAAAAAAAATGTAAATACTCTAATTTTATTTTAAGTTATATCTGTCATTTTCTTTTCCGCCGAAAAGGAAAGGGACGGGTAATCGACAAGCATAAAATTCATGGAACACACGTCAATTTTAAGCACAAATCTAAACCAACCGTCTAAAAATTTTACATCCGTCAATAACCCGACACAGTTAAGTAGACAGCACGTCAAACGGATTGCATACCAGCGACGTACCTTTTGATTCGCCTGGGTTATTCATTCATTTACTCATTCTTCCTAAAATTAAGAGCTGTGAATCATCCGTCCCTTTCCTTTTCGACGGATATGAAAATGACGGATATAACTTAAAATAAAATTATGCAGTGCCTGCAGGAATCGGGGCCATTGTAACTGTATAATTATAATAAAGTATAATTAATGAAACTGTATAATAAAGTATAATTGATAAGTTACCAATATTATATAAACTTGTCTAATCTATGAAATAAAAATTTTATAATGTTACTTGCATATTACGAAACAAAAACCAACCAAAAGTCAAATAAACATAGTCCAAGAGCCCGTCACTATCGTAAAGTCAAGTTTTTACACCAAGCTCTTATACTACACTTATGATATCAGTAATTGTGGACATTATATAATAATAAATTATTATTATAGACAAATAATTATGATTGATTGTCTGTCAGTTCAAAAAAGTTACCAGGTCAACATGTTATGTAAACTTATTATGGATTTGATTAATGTACATTAACTACAAATAAAGACATAAAACCTCACGACTATATCCCAGTGGGGTAGACAGAGGTACATCCATCGCAAGATGAACTAATATACTATATCATTACGAGTTCATCTTCTTATTACCCTGGTGTCAGGGTTACTATTGAGCCGCCAAACGCCCCTGACATGACTCATGTAACGACTACATAATTACGTCAGTAACTAGTGACCGGGACCAAGCTTAACGTGCCTTCCGAAGCACGGATCATCTTACGAGTTCAGAAAATATAGTCTACTAGCTTTTGCCCGCGACTTCGTCCGCGTGGCGTGTATCTATCTTACGCGGTTTAGATTTTTTTCATACAAATGTTTTTTCCCGCTAACTCCCGTTCCCGTGGGAATTTTGCATTATCCTGTTGCAACTAAGGTTTCAGTTTACTAAGGTACCTGCATGCCAAATTTCAAGCGTCTAACTTAAGCGGTTTAGATTTTTCATAAAAAAGGATTTTCCCGCCAGTGCCCGTGCCCGTGGGAATTTCGGGAATTCCTTTCTTAGTCCCTTCCAAATTTCAAGTGCCTACGTTTAGCCGTTTAGGCTGTGCGTTGATATGTCAGTCAGTAAGTCAGTCAGTTTCACCTTTTATATATTTAGATCTTCTTCTATCGTGTGGGTTGTGAGGCGAATTACCAACCTCATCAACCCTGGTGTCAGGGTTACTATTGAGCCGCCAAAGGCCCCTGATATATTTAGATGATCTTCGTTACACGCGAGTGTAAGTCAGTGTTCTTACTGGGTTAGAGTAACGAGTGTCGACACAGTCTGGTGAATACGACAACTGGCACGAACGCCGGCATTCCTTCACGGCATGCCGGCCAACCGGGCTGCCGATTTTATTGAGAGATCACGAATAGTTTCCACTGGAACTGGGTAAGAAATCTCGTAGAAAATTGCGAGATTCCAATATGTTTAACGACTTACTACTAAAGACTACACTATTAAAGACAATTGAGGTAATCAGAGGTACATCCTTCGCAAGATGTCTGAGAACTGATATTAGGCAGCTAAATTACTCAATTGTATAAATATTTTATGTTTATTTTTATTTTTTTAAAGAACGTCTAGGGCCCTGTGCCGAGGTTTTCCTTGCAGCTTCTTTTCCCCGGCTGTACAGGTTGTGAGAAGCTGCAGTAGTTTTAGGCGGATGAGACGTTCGTTATGTAAAAATTGACGATTCAAAGTGTAACTATGTTACCTACTGAATAAAGATATTTTTGAATTTGAACTTGATGAATTAAGTACCCACACCTCACTGAGGTTTCTGTTGGACCAACATGATAGGTGAACCGTAACGCCGTCTATAATGCTCGAAACAACTGTATTAGTGGAAACAGAATAAGGAATAATACTACGTATAGAACGGTAACTCTCCGCTCCCCAGCAGCTGAGCTAGGTTTACCTCACCCCCCCTTGAACATAGTTTATGATGATGCGCGTGTACGATAACATATCTTAGGATAACATAGCGCAGTTCTAGATTGAGAACTGCAACTGTGAACGCGCCTTTATGCTTGCATTGTAGGTTGACCCAACAAGAACTATGACCTCATAAGCCACTTTAAACTAAAAATAACTCTTGTGACGGTCACAATATGACTTCATGTTGATTTTAACATAGATCATAATACGTTTAACTAATCTGTTCTTCTCTCGTGTGGGTTGTGAGGTGGAATACCAACCTCATCAACCATGGTGTCAGGGTTACTATTGATCCACCAAAGGCCCCTGACATGGCTCATGTAACGATTACTCACTTACAACAGTAAGTAGTAACCGGGACCAACGGCTTAACGTGCCTTCCGAAGCACGGATCATCTTACTTTCGGACAATCAGGTGATCAGCCTGTAATGTCCTAACCAAACTAGGGATCACAAAGTGATTTTTGTCATATGTCCCACCGGGATTCGAACCCGGTACTTCTGGATCGTGAGCTCAATGCTCAACCACTGGACCACAGAGGCCGTTATATCATGTATCATGATGATATCATCATCTCTCTAGCATTATCCCGTTACTCACAGGGTCCGCTTAATTAACCTGAAGAATTGACAGGTCCGGTTTTTTACAGAAGCGACTGCTTGTCTGACCTTCTACCCGCGAAGTGAAAACCAGCCCAATACAGTTTAAGTCACACTCCGAAAATGCATTTCTCGGGAAAATAATAAACTGTAAATAAACTATGAAGTAGTGCTTCGGAAGGCACGTTAAGCCGTTGGTCCCGGCTGCATTAGCAGTCGTTAATAACCACCAATCCGCACTGGGCCCGAGTGATGGTTTAAGGCCCGATCTCCCTATCCATCCATAGGGAAGGCCCGTGCCCCAGCAGTGGGGACGTTAATGGGCTGGTGATGATGAAATAAACTATAAGATATAACTCACCTCATACGCCGGTGTGTGCAAACTGTCCCGGATAACAGGCGCACTGTTCCTCGGGCCGATAAACGCCATCTTAGCATTTTACACTTATAACGTTATAACTCGTTAGATATAATAACGTTACAATACAACACTGACACTCCAAAACTTTTAAAATAACGTAACAATTATAACTTGTTACGACACTTTCACTTCCTTTAGAGAATAAAGTCAGTTGAATTAAAAACACTGGCACTTCAAATTTAAAAAGAAAAGAACGCCTAAATTCTTATTACTTTTAATGACAAAACATATTTTATTATCGCACTGTTTAAAAATGGAATGTATTAAAAAGAAATCAATTCCACGTTCGAATTTCAAAACCTTTCAATCGATACATAAAATGGCACATTCGTTCAATGGTTTTAACTTCACGTTATTTGAATTTACAAAATAAAATCACTGTTAGTTTTTCTTATTTGTTATTTAAGAGCCACAGATAATATTATCGTTTTAATACGCTTGCTTCACTCAAGGTCACTCAGCTAGTTAGCGTTACGTTATTTTTTATTGTGTTATATAATATTCTTATACTATGTAATGAACGTTACAAAAAAAAACAAATAAGTTAATCTTATGTGGAGGTGTTTTTGCTTCAAGTAATATTCCAATTTGATTTAAAAGTACGTCTTACGTGTCTTTATTCCGTGCTTCTGAATGCTTGTGGCTCTGGCCATACCTTTAGGCGTAAGGAAAAGCTTGCGAAAATGGTTTTAACGTGACCTTTTGAATCTAACCTAACCAAATTGGGGAGATTCGAAAACGCTCAACCAATGTGCCACAGAGGCAGTCGCAAAATCACTCAAATTAAAAGAAAAAATAAAAAAAATCTTTATTATTCAAATAAAGCATCACGCCTGTATAACCAAAGGGGTAGGCAGAGGTGTGAGATATTTATACACATCCCCTCCTCGCCAGCTATGTTCAAGTCCCATGTGATAGGGGGCGAGCCTATTGCCATTAACCGGGCACAAATCCTGGAAACCACGTGATATCAATTATCTATGGTCCAAACATGAATTCAAACTCATAAAGTCGAATTCAGTACTTTACATAAATGTCAGAGGAAAAGTCATGACCAATATCATGTACCCACATTAGAACCCTGTCGCACTATCATATTTGACATTCAATGAGACTTACGGTTTAATTTGTCAAAATAGTTAATGTGACATGGTTTCAAAGATACATATTACTACTCGTAATCGTATATCCATCGCAAGATGAACTAAGTACCCACACCTCACCGAGCTTTCTGTTAGACCAACGTGATAGGTGGGCCGTATCGCGTAAGAGTTCTATCGATATAGAAAATAAAATCAATTAACTTTTAAATAAGAAATCAGAATCATTTATTCAACGTAATTATCATGGATAAACTTGTTGAAGGTCAATGTAACATTTTTGAATTTACGTCATTTCGCAAGGTGTTATGGCTGAGGAGGAGAAATGACAAGAAACTGCAACAGCAACACATCTTTTAAATCAATGTAGGTATACATTACAAGTTATTTAATAACTAGAGGAACACATTCAATAATAATTACTTATGTTTCGATTTGACGTATCGGGACGTAAGTTCATTGACCCCAATCACTGAGTAAGTAATATTATCCACGCAAGGCAAACCGCAGCCAGTTGCTAGTATGAGGTACAATCCACACAGATTGGTTAAAATTTAACGACCTCCGTGGTCCAGTGGTTGAGCGTTGGGCTCACGATCCGGAGGTCCTGGGTTCGAATCCCGGTGGGGACATATCACAAAAATCACCTTGTGGTCACATGTTTGGTTAGGACATTACAGGCTGATCACCTGATTGTCCGGAAGTAAGACGATCCGTGCTTAGGAAGGCACGTTAAGCTGTTGGTCCCGGTTACCTACTAATTACTGATGTAAGTAAGTAGTCGTTACATGAGTCATGCCAGGGGCCTTTGGCGGCTCAGTAATATAAGGTTGGTATTCCACCTCGCAACCCACACGATAAGAAGAAAAAGTTGCGAGATAAAAAAAAAATACGCGTACCTATGTCTATCATCATAGAAGGAAAGCTAGAAGGAAATAGAGGAAGGGGAAGACCAAGAAGAGCTTACATGGAACAGATAAAAGAAAAGGTTAACGTCGTGTCTTATAGGGAAGTCAAGGAATTGGCCTTTGATAGACTGGAATGGAAAATGCTACACCGACAAGAGCGTGGCTCTTAAATTGACGATGATGTATGTCTATCTATACAGGGTGTTAGTGACATCGTAACGAATACTGAGGGGGATGATTCAGACCATGATTCTGAGTTAATATCAAGTGGAAATTTCCGTCACAAAATTCATGTTTTTTTAAATTATTTTCAGTTCTTCTACTTTTGCTATGTTACGATGTCTAATCATCCCTCTCAGTATTTGTTACGACTTCTCTTACACCCCGTACAAGTATGTATGTATGTATGGTTGTTAGTGACACCGTAACGAATACTGAGGGGGATGATTGCGACCATGATTAACATAACATAACATAACATAACAAATACTTTATTGCACAAACAGGAAAAAACAAAATACAAAACAAAAGAGAAATAGAATGATTCTGAGATGATATCAAGTGAAATTTCCTGCCGATAAAATTTTATAAAAAAAATGCCATAACAGTGTGCCGTAGTATTCGCCACCATCCACTCGATCTGAATCGACACTGACTCTGTACCTGAGAAAGTGATCCGCGATTAACTAAAGGTTTCTCTCGGTGAAAGCAGGTGGGGAGCCCTGCATTGCTCTACATTCTAGATGACTAGTGCTCTTGCGCAGGTTTAGGTCCAATTTAGTTAGTACAAATTCTGACGCGGATGGGACTTGAACCCACAGTTCTTGTTAAGCCGGGACATGCGCGTTAACAATTATACCACCGGGTCCTCCTCCTTTCCTTGCGAAATGTATCGATCAATGTATCGCTATTAAGCCGAGGGTTCAATCAACTATAAAAAAATATATATAATGTAACTAACACAACATGCACGAATATCGTCTAATATAAATTATTTTTATTTATGTAGGATTTTAAATTTCCATGAAACGAATGTATACTTGAAGAAAGAGGTCTATGAGCAATTTTGTTTTGTCTATGACGATTCTAGAATGGTCTATAGTCGTGTGTGACTTTTACTTTTTCCCGAAATGGCAAAAGTTACACATTTACACATTCCTTTTCCTACTTCTATCCAGATCCTTTTATCTTCAAATAATCCTTCAGTCTATCGTTTATTAAGTATGTTTATTAATACTAATAATATTAAAATTTAACTTCTTCTTTTTATTATTATTTTATTATTATTCCTCTCCTGATCCTCACCTTTTCCAAATTCCGTTCCCTATCCGGTATATTTTATTATTGAAAAGATTCCTCGTTTTAACGACTGCATAGTAACAATATGAAATGATAATTATTATTGATGACTAAGATCACTCAAGATTTGTCATTGGCGCATCGCTAGCCGCGGAAGACAGAAAAAAAAAGAAATGGCAAAAGAATTATATGTACTTATGGTGTAGTCAAAGAAAAAATATTAAACTGTGTCGGAGCTCATTGCCAAGCTTTTCTTTCCATCCCACATTTATTTATTTAATAGACATCCGAATGTGTTTTTTTTTTCAAATGGCGCTTACGTTCAAACACATAAGCACACGACTGTATTCCAATTGAGGTAGTCAGAGGTACATCCATCGCAAGATGAACTAAGTACCCACACCTCACCGAGCCTTCTGTTAGACCAACGTGATAGGTGAGCCGTATCGCCGTCTATAATGGTCGAGACAACTGTGTTAGTGAAAACTGTACTTTAGATAAATTGATAACCCATTGGTGCAAGTTTGGTCACAAACACACGTGTCAAAAATCAATCGATGACCCACACTGACATATCTGCGTGACATTTCGCCACAATAATCATGACATGAAGTCACGACTCCACGTCACGCAGGACCAATATCGTTCGCTTTTGTAAATGTCATATAGACAATGTTCTATTGTGCAATGTGGCTTACCGATGTAAGTTAGTAGTCGTTACACATGAGCCATGGCAGGGGCCTTTGGCGGCTTAATAATAACCCTGACACCAGGATTGATGAGGTTGGTAATTCACCTCACAACCCACACGATAGAAGATGTCTGAACTTAATATTGGTAATACCGCTCAACTTATCTATCGTGTGGATTGTGAGGTGGATTACCATTACCAACCCCATCAACCCTGGTGTCAGGGTTAACCGATCAACCGATTTCAATAAGGGACTCTCCAGGCCCCGTTCCCTCACTCCAACGTGATAATCATCTATTTTCTCATTGCTCGGGGTACATAATTATTCAAAAATATAATGTAATGGCTGAGTATACCTATGCTTGATATTTGGATCAGATTTGTATAGAATTATGTTGCTACCTATCGTGCTTGGGACGACACGTTAAGCCATTGATCCCGGCTGCATTAGCAGTCGTTAATAATAAATAAATAAATAAAAAGAGTTTATTTCGGACATGTTCCATAGTGGTTAGTAACAAGCAATAAACAACTTAATCTAGTGTTAGTAATAGAACGATAAAAATAAAATAACATTTACACACGACACGGCTCGACAATTATAAACAACAAGAAAACGTACACATTAACACAACACATTACTAATAAGCAGGTTCCCACCGCCTGGTCACCGGTATCTGCAAGTCCACTTCAGTATGTAAGCGCATCCAGTGGCCAAGCAGTGGGGAGTCCCACCTATCAGTCAACACGCTCAGAATGCCGTTTGAGCTGGAACGTAAGCGCCTCAATAGCGATGCACACCTCTTCCTAATCAAAGAAACAATCTGTATTGTGATCGGCAAACATTTTTGACGCACTGCAAAAACGCGGCAGCCCAAACAGCACCCTGAACGCGTTGTTGTATTGAACTCTCAAGGCGCTGTATGAACTCCGCGTATATTCAGTCCACAGACTGCACGTGTAGAAGGACTGGCAGTACGCTTTATTAATAACCATCAATCCGCACTGGGCCCGCGTGGTGGTTTAAGGCCCGATCTCCCTATCCATCCATAGGGAAGGCCCGTGCCCCAGCAGTGGGGACGTTAATGGGCTGATGATGATGATGTTGCTACCTATATTGTTTCTCTTTATTTTGATCAGAACAATCATGGGTGGAAGGTGATGGGTGGCCAATGCAATTTTACCTAATTCTGTACGGAGATAGGTTGTCTGCGACCTGGTGACCAAAGCTGGATTCGCTTCTGGTTGTGAACCTATGTTGTATTTCCTCAATACATCTCTAACTCAATTTCTCAATCTTCCGACATACAGCTGTTTCCGTACAAGAGTCTACACGGAAGACATCCCAATACCGATCCAAAGGTGCAAAAACTTGAGAATATTGACAGAGCCGTTGCAAGGCGTTCTTGGGCCCTCATCATCATCTCCTTAGCGTTATCCCGTTTTTCACAGGGTCGTCTTAGCTGACCTTTCCCCATTCAGCGCTTATGCTTGTATATATTCCTCTCAGACGACTCCCTGAGCCGAGGTTCGCGCCCATCTGGGCATCCTCACGCCTGTTGTCTTAGGTACCGGGTGAGAGCCATCAGCGCTCCCCATTTGTCCGACCAAGCAATTAATGCCATTTACAATAAGTCACGTCAGCAAAAAGCTTACCTAACCTAAAGATTTGACAGGTCTGGTTTTTAACAGAAGCGACTGCCCGTCTAACCATCCAACCCGAAGGGAAAACCAGCCCAATACAGGCAATGTTTACTATACACATAACATAAACAGTCCTATATAGGATGTTAGTGACAGCGAATACTGAGGGGGGTGAGTCAGCTCTGAGTTAATATCAGCATAACAACTATATCCCAAAGGGCAGTCAAAGGTACATCCATCGCAAGATGAACTAAGCACCCACAGCCCACCGAACTTTAACCACCCAATTAATACCAAGTGGAATTTTCCGTCGCAAATGTACCACAAACACTCTGTATACGTACCACTGCTGGACACAGGCCTTCCATCAACCAGAGGGGGAAAACATATCAAGTCCAAATTCATTATTGAGACGAAAATCGACCACACGAGTTTATTACCAAAATTGAGGCCTCAGTTTTGTCCGGCCAAATAGTTAATGCCATCATCATCACCAGCCCATTAACGTCCCCACTGCTGGGGCACGGGCCTTCCCTATGGATGGATAGGGAGATCGGGCCTTAAACCACCACGCGGGCCCAGTGCGGATTGGTGGTTATTAACGACTGCTAATGCAGCCGGGACCAACGACTTAACGTGCCTTCCGAAGCACGGAGGAGCTCGAGATGAAAACTTTTTTTTTCTGTGGTCACCCATCCTATGACCGGCCTTTGCGAAAGTCGCTTAACTTCAACAATCGCAGACCGAGCGCGTTTATCGCTGCGCCACCGAGCTCCTCCTAGTTAATGCCATGTGCGGCAAATCTACAATAAGTCACGTCAAAAAAAGAGGCCTCAGGAAAGGGGTTCTCAAACCTTGGGGGCCCTAAGACCCACCTTGCTTGGTCCCTGTACGACTAGTTACTAAATATTGGTTACATAATGAAGAAAGTTGACGGGAGATAATTATTAGTGACAATGTAAACTTTCAAGATTATTATCTGTGATCGATAATTATTATAATAACTACAAGTAGCTATGATAAAAAATTGCTTATTGAAATGTTATTAGGTAGGTAAGTCTTCTATCGTGTGGGTGGTGAGGAGGAGTACCAACCTCATCAACTCTGGTGTCAGGGTGACTATTGAGCCGCCAAAGGCCCCTGACATGGATCATGTAACGACTACTTACTTACATCAGTAACCGAGGCCAACGGCTTAACGTGGCTTCCGAAGCACGAATCATCTTACTTTCGGACAATCTGGTGATTAGCCAGCAAGGCTAGGACACTAATCAAACTAGTAAAAATACAGAAACTTGGTAAATACTTTTGTGTTTAACAAAAAACATTTTCTTTTTTATATTTAACATATTTATGTATTTTAATAAAAAAAAACGTAATAATAAGTCGACATTTTATCACGTTTTTCTATGACGTCACAGAGTGCGTTTTCATACAAATTCCATAGTAATTTCGTGTTTTGACGTTTAGTAAAAAGTAACTGATTTGACTGGTTGGTTATTTTAAGTCTATATTTCAGAATAAGGTCCACCGTACCGCCGGCTACGGCAATTAAAAATAATACAACACATACAAAATAACAAATATATACAGAAATAAAAAGTACAATAAGGCTGCCCCCACATTGGGCGTTGGCCGAGCGTACGCGTTTCCTGAGCGTGCTGCCGGCGTCGGCGCGGCGCGGGCGTCGCGTCAGCGCACCGTCTGTGGGGCGCGGGCTTCGCGTTGTCCAGCGCCGCACAAGCGCTGCGTGAACGCCGCGCAGACGCCGCGCTTACGTCGCGTTCCACGGGCGACTGACTGAGATGCTAGCGGGCGCGGGGGGGAATGTGTGCGGGGGGCACGGGCGGCCGAACGCCCGTGGAACGCGACGTAAGCGGCGTCTGCGCGGCGTTCACGCAGCGCTTGTGCGGCGCTGGACAACGCGAAGCCCGCGCCCCGCAGACGGTGCGCTGACGCGACGTCCGCGCCGCGCCGACGCCGGCAGCACGCTCAGGAAACGCGTACGCTCGGCCAACGCCCAATGTGGGGGCAGCCTAATCGGCAACACTGCTGAGTAGCAGTTTTTTTTTTAATTTTTTTTTCAGGCAGTCGTCAGGTACACCTTACTTTCCTACAGGAAAATAATGTTTTTTTAAATACCTATTTTACATTTTTTTATGGCTAATAGGTGGGACCAAAGGCTTAACGTGCCCTCCAAAGCACGGTATCAACTTACTTTTTCGGACAATCAGGTGATTCAAGCCTGAAATGTCTTTACCAAACAAAGGACCAGTCTCACAAAGTGAAAACACCTCCACCAACCCGCAGTGGAGCAGCGTGGTGGAGTATGCTCCATAACCCCTCCGGTTGATTGAAGGGAGGCCTGTGCCCAGCAGTGGGACGTATATAGGCTATTTATGTATGTTATGTATGTACATTTTTTTTATATTTTGTACCTTATGAAGGCTGCAGCCGCACAACATGGTTAAACTAACAAACATCAGGTTTTCTCTGACTGATAAGAGGTTGCCATGTTGTTGACAACGTATAAGGCTCTATCGAAAGTGTACCCACTTTCAATTCTCACGCCGACATTTCGTTCCACTGGGCGTGGACGCTTGGCCCAACTTCTTCTATCGTGTGGGTTCTGAAGTGGATTACCAACCTTAACGTACAGGACAAAACCTACAAAGCAATCATATTTCTATTTATTTATATTCTTTTATTTATTCCTAGCTCTATAAAAGGATACTACAAGTAACAAAACCTTATACGGAAATACCATTGCGTTCCGATTTCAAGTTTAGAAAAATATAACCGCTCTAATATGGCAACACCGTTACCGGAAGCCGCCATCTTGGATGCCGGATGTAGGCCCGTTCGCGGGAAACAGCTTGCCATATTGGATTGTCGTTAACTTGACAATTCCGCAACATTGTATGTGTGTGAGTTAACATAACTGTTCCGTTTACATTTTGGTTGATTGAATGTGTTATATTATGTCAAATATTTTGACGTAACACCATGCGGTAAGGTGAGCGATAGAGTGAGAAACAGTTTAATAAGAGACAGATGTAGTGTTAAAAACTATATAGTGACTAAGATTGAGAAGGGAATGTTAAGTTGGTTTGGATGAAGGACAATACACATACATACATAAACTCACGCCCGTAATCCCTAATGGGGTGGGCAGAGCCACAAGTATTCAAAGACAACTTGCAGCCACTGTTGATACGATGTCGTAAGCTGGATGAACTGATGAACCTTAAGATGAAATAATGAACCTTATGGTGATAAGGGATCAGCCTATCGCCCATAACATTAGTCCATCATGTTAGAGGACACAATCCCTCTGTCGGTTTTTACGACATGCCCGGGGAGACAAGCAGCTGAACGTTTTTGAAGGACAACATGATTACGAAAGCGGTATATAAAGCGAAGGTCGATGGTAGGGCTGGCAGAAGACCTAGAAGGACGTACATTGACCAAATTGGAGATGTCCTTGGAAAAGGTTCAGTATGAACTACTCTGAACCGGCGTGCGTGTATGAAACGATTGATGAATGTGGAGGAAGCAAGAGAAGTGTGTCAGGATCGAAGCAAATGGAATTTCATAGTCTCCGCTTACCCCGGTGGGATATAGGCACGAGTTTATGTATGGATTGCATACCAGCGAGCATCGCGCTATCGCTATTTTATTCGCCCGGGTTATTCATTCATTTTAAAATTACTTTGTTGACAATCGTCCGTCCCTTTCCTTTTCGGCGGATAAGAAAATGACGGGTATAACTTAAAATAAACTTAAGAGGTATCTGCAGGAATCGGGGCCATTCTTCTTCTATCGGGTGGATTGTGAGGTGGATTACCAACCCCATCAACACTGGTGTCGGGGTTATTACTGAGCCGCCGTAGGCCCCTGACATGACTCATGTAACGACTACGTACTTACACCAGTAAGTAATAACCGGGACCAACGGCTTAACGTGCCTTCCGAAGCACGGATCATATTATTTTCGGACAATCAGGTGATCAGCCTGTAATATCCTAATCAAACTGGGGATCACAAAGTGATTTTTGTGATTTGTCCCCACCGGGATTCGAACCGGGGACCTCCGGATAGTGAGCACAACGCTCAACATTAATAAATGAAATTAACAAAGAAGCAAGCGGGCCAAGTTCGAACCGCCTCTTTTACGGCGGCAGAAGGTCGCAACTAATCTTGTTTGCCCAAAACCTGTCCCTGTTGAAACGCACACATTACCCAACCGGCTACCAATATTGTGGCATAACAGAACACAAGCTCACGACTATATCCCAATGGGGGTGGTCAGAGGTACATCCATCGCAAGGTGAACTAAGTACCCACACCTCACCGAGCTTTCTGTTAGACTAAAGATATGTGGTGAGCCGTATCGTATAAGAAAACTCAAGGTTTAATAACTCATACATATAACGCCATTCCGTCCCATATTAAAGAGCTACCCCATCTAAAGTTTCGATCCCAACTCAAAAAGTGGTTAAAGGGGAAGCAGTTTTATAGCTTAAGTGAGTTTTTCTGTTTATAAATAGGTTTTTTCTTTCTTTTTTTATATATAAAAGTGTTTTTGTAATATTTTTCAGTACTTTATGTAAGTACTTAGTTATTAATGTATGTCACAACATGGCTAAATGTTTTAAGTTTACGCGGTTATTATCATAATTAAAGCACATAATAACGGGTTCTTACCGCGTTTCAATGGGGATATCGGGAGTCTCATATCCCCATTTAAACGCGGTAAGAACCCGTTATTATGTGCTTTAATTATGACTAAATGTGCTGAGCGCTGTATAAGCTTTACTTCCATCGATATACTTACCACATTTATTGCAATAAATTTTCATTTCATTTCATTTCATAGGTGCAAGTCCAGTACCGTGGCATAGAATAAGGAATAACACTACGTATAGAACGGTAACCCTCCCCTCGGCACCAATTCGTATCGGGCGCCTACCTCACCCCCTCTGGGTCTTACTTTAGTCTTAAACGGCCGTAAGCCGTAAGGAGTAGGAGAGCGCGCGCGGACGGCCTCACTCGCACTTATGCGTTAGGCGGCACAGTTTTTTTTTTGACGTGACTTATTGTAGATTTGCCGCAGATGGCATTAACTACTTGGCCGGGCGCTGAGGGCTCTCACCCGGTACAACGTTTAAGACAACAGGCCTGAGGGTGCCCAGTTGGGCGCGAACCTCGGCTCAGGGCGTCATCTGAGAGGAAAAATATTTGAAAGAATTAATCGACCCTAGTGGGTCGATAGCGATAAGCGCTGAATGAGGGAAATCGTCGACCACGCCGGCGGGGTCGGTATCGGCGGCACACAGTAACAACAAGGTTTTTATATGAAGAGTCAGTAAAAAAAAGCCGCGAAGGGAAAACCAATCCAATACAAGTTAGGTCACATAACTCCAAAAATGCATTTATAGGAATGTGGGTTTCCTCGCGATGTTTTCCTTCATCGCCGAGCACGTGATAATCATTTAAGATCCAAACATGAATTCGAAAATCATTGAGGTCCGCGCTGGGATAGGAACCTGCGACCTCATAGTGAGAGTAAAGCGTTAAAAGGAGCAAAACTTATATAAACAGTTTTATTACCTAACCTTTAGGCAGATAAGACCAGAGTATAAGAGAGAACAATTTGGTACAGAAAAGCAGCTAGTCCTTACTATTAGTGATTATTTAGAAGATATGAATGCATGGGATTAACTGTCTGAGAACTGATATTAGGCAGCTAAATTACTCAATTGTATACCAATATTTTTATGTTTATTTTTTTAAAGAACGTCTAGGGCCCTGTGCCGAGGTTTTTCTTGCAGCTTCTTTTCCCCGGCTATACAGGTTGTGAGAAGCTGCAGTAGTTTTAGGCGGATGAGACGTTCGTTATGTAAAATAGACGATTCAAAGTGTAACTATGTTACCTATTGGATAAAGATGTTTTTGAATTTTGAATTAAAGAGTTTTTACACTTCATGAACATTCCCTTTAGTCAGTCTTAATCGATGGGGCTGGCATAACAAATTTTGTTAAAAGCCCTTAAGTAAATCAAAGACAAAAAAAAAATGAACATTCCCGGAACGACACATCACTGTTCCCAACCTTATGTTTTAATTTACCACCAGCTGCATCAGCGGATCTCACCAAGACTAGACTAATCTAATCTAGCCTACAGGCACTGCTGGGCAAAGGCCTCCCCTTCCTCTTTCCATTTTTCGCGGTTCTATGCGTACTCCGGCCAGTCCCTCCGGCAAGCGTCCAAGTTGTCACGCCAGCTCTTTCGAGGTCTACCACGACGCCTGTACAGTCATAAGCAATAACATGTATCCACTTTAGAACCCTGTCGCACTATCACATTTGACATTTAATGAGACTTACGGTTTAATTTGTCAAAAAATGTAATTTGACACAGTTTCCAAGTGTATACATATTAGTGGAGGAGCTCGGTGGCGCAGCGGTAAACGCGCTCGGCCTGCGATTGTTGAAGTAAAGCAACTTTCGCAAAGGCCGGTCATAGGATGGGTGACCACAAAAAAAAGTTTTCATCTCGAGCTCCTCCGTGCTTCGGAAGGCACGTTAAGCCGTTGGTCCCGGCTGCATTAGCAGTCGTTAATAACCATCAATCCGCACTGGGCCCGCGTGATGGTTTAAGGCTCGATCTCCCTATCCATCCATAGGGAAGGCCCGTGCCCTAGCAGTGGGGACGTTAATGGGCTGATGATGATGACATATTAGTACTCGTGACTGTACCCGTCATGATGCACCCAATGCGACTAGACTATTATTTAATAAACAGAGGGCAATAAAATGATAAAGCATTATTACATCAAGTGTCACATTAAGACCAATGTACTGCGGTTAGACCACAACAGTTTAGACCATTTAGTGTTTGATTAACTATTGTGTGGGCTCAGATACTGTAATACCACACCCCGGACACTTCATACAAACAACCTCGTTTCACACAGACACCACACATTGATATTATCGTACACGCGCAACTGTGTGTGTGACGACTGGGGGCTGCCAATTACAATACCTAATTTAATCGTCATTACTCAGTAGTACTACTTCTGAAAAATGCTTCACTACATAGTATAAAACAAAGTCGCTTTTTCTGTCCCTATATCCCTATGTACGCTTAAATCTTTAAAACTACGCAACGGATTTTGGTGCGGTTTTTTTAAATAGATAGAGTGATTCAAGAGGAAGGTTTATATGTATAATAACCAGTGATCGGAATAGGTAGTGCAATTTGGCGGGATTGCGTGACGAAATCTTAACATGGACATGCCAACCGCGCGGGATTACTATTTCGATACGAGCTGGTCACAATAAAGATTATTAGGGTTTAAAAATGTTATATTACATTAAATTATTATGCAATTTAACGCGACTTAACTTAATTGACCGCCATATTTTTCCTTATTTCAAACTCAACTAAAATTCTTAGAAAATGTATTGTACGAATACAAAGGCACGCAAATTGCACTCTTGTACGATTAGCGATAAGATGCCAATTTGAAATGAATGCAGTGTTCTACTTTTTTTTTGTTGGCGGCATTTGCCTTTCAAGTGGCGGCGGCATGCGCTAAACAATAAAAGAGTGAAACTTCTGTACTTATTATTGTTTTTGCTTAACAAAGGCAACGACTGATAAGAGTACTAACATAAAGTGTAAATGGGAGAAAGAGACAATAAATCCCATATTTCTGTCTCTTTTTTGCAAAAGGGATGATGAGGTGATACGGCGGTGTTTGTTCACTCCTGTTCTTCGGTTCATTGAGTGCATACGTTGTGAGTTCGAGTTACTTATTTGATTATCTTGACGACATCTTGGCTTGTTTTATGGACTGACGAACCTCTGCATTTGTGATGATTTGGCTCTTGTATACCGGACTTCTGATTTTTGCGTGACTGAATTGGATTTGTTTATGAAAAGGACCATTTTTGGGTGAAAATCGGTAAGTACTAACATTCATATTTAAATGTGTAAGGTTTTGTTTGATTGTAACCTAGAAAATTACAATTAGAAATAGTTTTAGTCTATCAATGTTACTTCGTTGATATTGGTTTTATACTTGAATCATATTTAAGTTCTCTTGATTTGTCTCTATTGTTTCAAAATAGTACTTAAGAGTATTAAAAATATAAAAGGCAACAAGGTTTGATCCCGAGCCCTTTTTTAAAATACTTAGCTATGAAGACTTGTAAAGTTTTAAATAAGATTAGGATATTAAAATGCTTAAAGGTCTCTCCACAAAGAAAAAAGCTAATAGGATTTGAATAATATTTGGCTCATAGTTAGGTTGCTTTTTTAAAGATATTTTGAATGATAAATATATATTATAGTCTACGAAAAATTAAGAGGCCATCGTAATTTACTTTTAAAAGTACAAACAGTTCGATGCAAACTTTATGGTGCCTCGGAAGTCTCGGAATATCGCGGGAACGGTAATGTTATCTAGTATTGACTATAAATACAATATGGCTATTTATACAACAGGACTAACTTTTTATAAACATGTACTTCATGTTTACATAATAGTCTAAACGATTTTTTTCTTTTCAGATTACTCAGCTCAGACAACATGAGTTGGCGAGCAAAGGAAGAGACTGTTCAACGCTGGATTGAATCCTATCCTGAACTGATGTACGAGTCCACAAATCATACAATTTACTGTACGAAATGTGAGACTAACATCGGATGTCGAAAGAGCACCATCAAGAGACATGTTGAGGGAGTTGTGCATAAGGGAACACCGTCGATGTCTCCAAATGATTTTTTATTTGATTTTATAGAGTTCCTTATTCTCTGTAATATTCCGTGGGCACAAGTTGAAAACCCATCTTTTAAAAACTTTTTTCAAAAATACATGTGCTGCGCTTGTTCTAATCGAAAAAAGCTGCCCAGTGAATCAATACTCAGAAAAAAATATTTGGACGAAATTTATGCAAAGAAGCTTGCTACAATACACAGCGAGATTGTGGACGAAAAAATATGGATTTCATTGGATGAAACTACTGATTTCTTAGGAAGATATGTAGTGCACTTTTTGGTCAAACCTTTGAACTCTACAGCATCAAAAAAAGTTTACCTAATAGCTTGTAAAGTATTAGAAAATATTAATGGAAAAACAATTTCTCAGTTTGTCATTGATTGTTTGAAAAATCTGTGGGGTGACTCCTATGAAGATAAAGTGGAAAGTGTTCTTTTGTTATGTACAGACAGTGTTGCGTACATGTTGACAGCGGGGCGAGTTTTAAAACAACATTTTCCGAACATGAAGCATGTCACTTGTTTAGCTCATGCTCTCCATCGGGTAGCAGAAAAAATACGTTCTGAATATCCGGATGTAGACACACTGATTGCCAACGGAAAGAAAATTTTTTTGAAGTCTCCCAGTAGAGTAAAATTGTTAAAAGACATGTATCCCAATTTACCGTTGCCACCTCAACCAATAATAACACGGTGGGGCACTTGGCTTGCAGCAGCCTCTTATTATGTGAAATATTTTGACGAAATTAAACATATTTTGACATGTTTGAGAAGTTCAGAAGCAGTCTCAATAAAAAATGCGAAAAATATTATTAATAAAGACAATATTCGAAATGATTTAAATTTCATCGACGAAAATTTTAAAATAATACAAATAGCGTTGACAAATTTACAAAAACGCGATAGATCCATAGTCGAATCATTTCAAATATTTGATGAAGTAAGGTCAGTAGTAAATTGGAGTATGAGTTCACCTATACAAAATAAATTAGAAGCAGTCATATCTCGCAATCCGGATATTGATATTATCAGGACGTTTTCAGAACAAATCGCAAGCGGTTCAGCAACTGACGATATTTTAATTTGGAAATTTGCCCCGCTGACATCAGTAGAAGTTGAACGGACGTTTTCGACATATAAATGGATATTAAATGTTAAAAGAAATAGATTAAAGTTGGCAAATATGGAAAAGATTATCGTAATTTATTTCAATTCCACAGAAAACGAAAATGCTATTTCAAATGTTGAAGAAATTGATAGTGAAAATGAAGATGACGATTGAAGGAAACAAACTTTTTAATTCAATCGTTCGTTCGTTCGTTTTCTGTCGAATTGAAATAAATTACGATAATTACTGTTTTTATTTAATGCAAAGGTTAAATTAAATATTAATCAACAATGTTAAATTTCATTATGATTATCATGTGCTCATAATTTGGTGCCCGATAAATGGCAATAGGCTCGCCCCCTATATGCGACTCAAACATAGCTGGCGAGGAGTGGGTATTTTATACTTCTGCCTACCCCTTCGGGGTTACAAGCGTGATGCTATGTTTTCTAATGGTATTTCTCTGATTATGTTGTTAATTATCAAATGATTATTTTAACTTGTTGTCTACATTGTATGAACACTTTTATTCGTAACTGAATGCTTACACGTTTTACAATAATAAAAAAATATTTAAAGGACCAATGTTTTTTATTTCTTCCATACTTTTCACTTTAGAAATGATAAACATTTAAAATATAATACTTATAAAATAATTGTTTTCTTTTATAATACCAGTATAGATAGAAAATATCCGAAATCCCGCAATCCCGCAATCCCGCCGGGCGTATCCACACTAATATAATGTTTGAGGTCGTTGACCCTAAATTGCACTACCTATTCCGATCATTGATAATAACATCCATTAAATAGTGGAGAAATACTGTTATTTTTGAGGTATTAATGTGATGTCGAAAATAATTTCATTTTTTCCTCAGCATTGCACCCGAGCGAAGCCGTGGGCGGGTCGCTAATTTAGTTAATATTAATTTACCACACAAATCACAAACAAAAAAAAAATAACAATGAAGGTTAAGAATATCAATAATAAAAAATAGGCACTTTACACTTCACGCGTTTTCCCCTCCTTCACAGGGTCCGCTTACCTAACCTGAAGATTTAACAGGTCCGGTTTTTTACAGAAGCGACTGCCTGTCTGACCTTCCAATCCGAAGGGAAAACCAGCCCAATACAGGTTAGGTTTTCCTTCACAGCTGAGCACATGATAATCATTTATGATCCACACAAGAATTCGAAAACAAATTCTAGGCCTATACTGGGATTTGAACCTGCGACCTCAAAGTGAGAGTCAAGCGTTCTACCAACTGGGCTATCACGGTTCTTGAGCTCATGTGTGTATGTAAATTAAATCTGCCTACAAAGTATCCGTTGGCACAGTTTACCTACTTGCTTATCTTTTAAAGCAATCAATGTTATCTTCATGACGCAACAGCTTTTAGTATGTGCAAAACTTAAAGAAACTGAAAGTCTGGGCAAGTGGGTCACGAAGATCGGAGCTCGCTCTAAAGTGGGCAGATTACATCTATCTTTTTATAGACTTAACGGTTTAGCAAGCGCCGGAGAAATGAGTTTCACACAACGATTTCTGTGATACGTCCCCACCGGGAATCGAACCCGGAACCTCCAGATCCTGGGACATAGTCGAAATCACTTTTTGCCACCGTCCTTTGCTTTGTAAGGACATTGCACGCTTGAATCGCCTGATTTCCCAACAAAGTAAGATGATTGTTCAACTGTTTATTTTTAGTTTTAATTATAAGAATAATAATTGAGCTCTTAAACATGCTATCTACGCAGCAAATCTTAAAACTTATAATTTTTGTTCTATTATGGCTGCATAGATGGCGCTACTAGTAGATTAGAACGCGGTATCAGAAATGTCATCGTGTTTGAGTGGGTTGGCCTATGTAACTAGTTTTTTTTGAGTTTTTGTTCGGACGGTTATCGCAATAAAGCCAATTTTTTAATAGTATTCTCGGCTTTCATTGCGTCGCACCCCTCTCATAGGATCCAAGAAAACTCGAGGTTTATTCATGGTCCTTCGGAGCCGGATAGTCGCATACTATTCGGTAGGGGTTGCAGTTTTTTAGTAATTCCTGTAAGGAATTACAGCCCTCCGTACCTAGTAAAGGGCAGTGGATCGCTGTTCAAGGGTACGCAGACAATATACGGGTATAACCTGTATATTGCTCTGCAATTATTATTAAGAGTGCGGAGTGGAGGAAGATAAGCTGCATACAAGTTTCGTGTACCGAGTAGTGTGGAAGACCGTCAATACAACTGACGGATGAAACAAACTCCGCGATTAACGACGTGGAAGAGGATAACCGTGCATTGTGAGGCACGGAGGACCGTCCTCTCCAGCAGAAAAGGCCTATCGTGCTTTAGGAGACAAGGAGGAGAATCGACGGTGGCGAAGGGAAAATATACCGTCCATAGCGAGGCGCGGAGGAGCGCCTTCTAAGTCCGTAGGCGGAGGCCCTATCGTGCTTTATGAGATACGGATAATAATCAACGGCGGCGGTATAGTTTCCATACCGTGCATTGCGATGTGCGGAGGAACTAACAAGTGAAAATTATTGGGCTACAACTACAACACGCCATTACCCTGCTCTAGTAGCAGGCGCCGAAGTGAGTCGCGTAACCAAGGCGGAGGGAGGATCATTCTTATGAAGAACGAAGGTGGACGTGTATCTTCAGGTGCAGGAGTTTCAAGGAAGTGACAGTGATATTTGTGTTGTGTTGTGAATTAAGGGATTGTAAAAAGGACACTGGTTTTTATTACTATTTACTTTTTTTTGATTTAACTATAAATAAGGGTAGAGAGAGGGAGGTTTACTTTTGCGTTTGGCTACTTTAAAATTGGGTATAATGGAGTCACTGATTAATTACCAAATCGATACGTTCGATCGTATTAAGAGATCTTTTGTAAATTACAAAAAGTCACCTAAAGAAAGAATTACTAAAGCATACGTAGAAAGTAAATTGGATACATTAGAAAAAAATTGGGATGATTTCTTGACGGGTCATAAGGAGATGATACAACTTTATGCGACTGGGGAGTTAAAGGAAAGTAGTTATGTAAAAGAAGAGATCTATGACAGAACGGAGGAGGAATATATAAACTATAAATGTGTTATGAAAACAGTTCTAACTAATTTTATGTCAGACGCAAAGGGTACAACCTCGGGCCAAGTGGATGCTTTGAATGTTGCTCCCTCAGCTCGGTCACAAGTATCGGATGCTTCGCATAATTTGGTTAAATTGCCAAAAATCAACATTCCCACCTTTTCAGGGAAATATACTGAGTGGACAACATTTAGGGATCTGTTTGTGTCAATGATTCATAGTAACAATGCATTGGATAAAGTTCAGAAGTTACACTATTTGAAGAGTTATATCAAGGGGGAAGCGGAACAATTACTTAGGAATATTCCTATCACGGATAAAAATTATGACAGATGTTGGTCTTTGTTGGAAGGACGGTACAATAACAAAAAATATGTATCGCACTGTATTCTTAAACGCTTGTTAAGTCAAAAAACTGCCACAGTCGAGTCCCCAAGTTTGCTGAAAGAATTGATTGATACTTCTATGGATTGTTTGAATGCACTTTCAAATCTAGGGATAGATACCTCGTCATGGGATATTTTAATTATTTACATTCTGTCTTTGAAATTGGACGTTGAGTCAAGGAAGCAGTGGGAGTTAAATGTAGCAAACAATGTACCTGCGGATGAATTACCCACCTTTAAACAGTTTGAAAAGTTTATTACTAACAGATTCAGAGCATTGGAATTCGTGGATCAACGCGTGGTTAGCAAACCGCAACATAACCCCGTAGTTTACAAGCCGAGGTCGTTACACGTTGCTAGCGCAGAACAATCTTATCAATGTCCATTTTGTTCGGAAACTCATCGTTTATATCTTTGTAAAGAATTTGTCAAACAAGACAGTGACGCTCGACGTGATTTTGTACAGAACAACGGCATTTGTTTCAACTGTTTGGGTGGCAATCACTCTGCAAAAATGTGCAGGAGTCCGGTGAAGTGTAGGATATGTAGGAGACATCACCATACGTTGGTACATCCAAAGGTAGGTAACCCAACTCCCACACGGTCGGCGTTTGTTACTACAGAAGAAGAGACAGTAGAAGATACGAGTACTGCAGAACAAGACATAGAAGATGTAGGGACTGGTAATGCAGATGAGCTTTTTACAGAAGAGGTTGTAGCAAATACTGTTGCAGTGGGAAGCCCATCTGTGTTGCTGGCTACAGCAGTCGTCAATGTAGAAAAGGACAATGGCGATATGTATACTCTGAGAGCGTTATTAGACCAAGGGTCTCAGGCTTCCTTTGTAACTGAGGCGGCGGTGCAGTTACTTAGATTGAAAAAAGTGCCTGTGAAAGGAAAGATTTCGGGAGTAGGAGGAGAGCGAGTTGTAGACTCAAAGGCGGTGGTGCAGCTAAGGCTGAAATCTAGGATGGATCCAAAGGTGGAGATTCAAGTACGTGCTCACGTTTTGAAATCTATTACTTCTTTCTTGCCGAGCAAGAAAGTTGTGGAATTGGAATGGCTGCAGATACCACAAAACCAACTAGCTGATCCCTTATATTATAACCCTAATAAAATTGATATTTTGTTAGGAGCCGAAATATATAGCCAAATCATTAGAGAAGGTGTAGAAAAGGATCCTACAGGCGCGATGGTAGCACAGTCGACTTCCTTTGGGTGGATTCTGTCTGGTCTGGTTGGTACATCATCCTCAGCTCACATAAATGTAATGCATGCTGCAATTGAGGATGATGCGCTGCTCAAGAAGTTTTGGGAATTAGAAGCAGAACCTACATATAGTGTAGGAAAGATATTTACCGAAGAAGAGAACAGATGTGAAGAATTCTTCAGCAAAACTACAACCAGAGATTTACAGGGTAGATATGTAGTAAAACTGCCATTTAAAGGAAATATACCTAAGCCTGTAGAAGGCTCAAAGGAGATTGCGAGGGGAAGGTTCTTATCATTAGAAAGGAAGTTAGAAAAGAATGAAGCCCTGAAGAAAGAATATACAAGAACCTTTGAAGAATATCTAAAATTAAATCTCATGACGGTGGTAAATAATGAAGATAAAGAAAAACCTGCTGTGTACTTACCTTACCACGAAGTAATAAGAGAAGACAAAGACACGACTAAAGTGCGAATAGTTATGAATGCATCTAGTAAAGGAAAGAATGGAGTTTCGTTAAATGATACTCTTATGATTGGACCCACTCTCCAGATGGAATTAAGGCATATTATTATGCGTTGGAGGACTCACCCTATAGCTTTGGTGGCGGACATTGTGAAAATGTACCACCAGATAAAGGTAGATGATGATGATGCCGATTTTCAACGTATTTTGTGGCGAGACAGTCCTGAAAAAGATATAACCGAATACAAATTATTGAGAGTCACATTTGGAACTTCTTGTGCTCCGTACCTGGCTGTAAGATGTTTGATGCAAGTGGCGCTGGATGAGGGTCATAATTACCCGATGGCTGCTGAGCGAGTCCTGAAAGATTTTTACATGGATGATTTATTAACGGGTTGTCAAACAGTAGAGGAAGGAATACAAATTAAAGAAGAGATGACTAAGCTGTTGGAAAAGGCGGGTTTTCAGTTGCAAAAATGGTCTAGTAATAGTAACCAGTGGATAACAGAGGTGAACCAAGAGAAAGAGGATAGGGAAGATTATACAACACAAGAACTGAAAATAAAAGAGGATACTGTAATAAAAATTCTAGGACTTACCTGGAACCGACGCGAGGATGTATACCAGTACACGGTAGCTCTCCCGGTGATGAAAGAACCTGTAACTAAAAGAAATATTTTAGCAGACATTTCCAGACTGTTCGATCCATTGGGTTGGGTCGCACCAACAATAATTATAGCGAAAATAATTATTCAAAAGCTGTGGTTAGCAGGAGTTGGCTGGGATGAGGAGGTCCCAACTGGTATATTGAATGAATGGAATGCTTACCGTGAGGAGTTAATGCTCTTGAGATCATTGAAAATACCACGCTCCTTGGGATTTAAAGTAAAGGATATGCAGATCGAGTTGCATGGGTTTTCCGACGCATCCCAATCGGCTTATGCGGCAGCAGTATATGTACGTACTATAGATTCAAAAAATAACGTAAAGGTAAACTTAGTGACGGCAAAGACAAAAGTTGCACCAATAAAACAGGTGTCCATACCCAGGCTAGAATTGTGTGGTGCAGTACTCTTGGCTAGGTTGATGGCAGAAGTGGGTGCAGTATTGGAGATTCCAAAATGTCAATGGTATGCTTGGACAGACTCTACGGTAGTGCTCGCGTGGATCAATAGTCATCCAAGTAAGTGGAAGACGTTTATAGCTAATAGAGTATCCACCATCTTGGATAATTTGGAACCACAACAGTGGTCTCACATTCGATCGAAACAAAATCCTGCCGACCTTGCTTCGAGAGGTCTTCGTCCAGCTGAGTTAACAAAAGCCACTCTATGGTTTACTGGTCCTGAAATATTAAAAGAAAAAGAAGTTAAAAGAGAAAAACCCAAAAACTTACATACGAAATTAGAAGAAGCGAAAGTTCATTTTATAACAACGGAAGAGGAGTTATGGGAAAGATTTTCAACACTTACCAGATTAGTAAGGGTCGTGGCATACTGTAGACGTTTTTTGAACATGAAAAAACCTAAAGGGGAAAGACATAGTAATAAAATTTTAACAAGTGAAGAAATACAAGAAGCTTTAGAAACATGCATTAGACAAAATCAATTAGAAAATTTTAAAGAGGAAATAGATACATTACAGAAAGGTGGAAGTTTAAAAAGAAGTTCTAAAATACTTACTTTAAATCCTTATGTAGATGAGAAGAACATTCTGAGGGTAGGAGGAAGGCTTAATAATGCCAACTTTAACGAAGACAGAAAACACCAAATTTTGTTGTCAAAGAAGGGAAACATAACAAAGTTGTTAATCTCTGAGGCGCACAGAAATACTTTGCACGGAGGACCTCAAGCAATGTTGCGTTACTTGTACTCCAAATATTGGATCATAGGCTGTAAAATATTGGTGAAAGGACATGTTCGTAGATGTACTACCTGCTTAAGATATTCGGGTGCTGCAAATAATCCTCTCATGGGACAATTACCGGCAGTACGAGTAACACCAAGTAGACCTTTTAGGAGTAGTGGGGTAGACTATGCGGGTCCCATAAATATAAGAACTGCGAAGGGTAGAGGACACCGTTCCTATAAAGGTTATATTTGTTTGTTTATATGTATGGTGACCCGCGCTGTGCATATAGAGGTAGTGAGTGATCTCACTGCTCAAGGATTTTTGGCTGCTTTCCGAAGATTCGTAGCTAGGCGTGGACATTGCACTGATTTGTATAGTGACAATGGAACAAATTTCGTAGGTGCTTCCCGTGAGTTACGTAGTCTTTCAGCTGAAGAAAAATCTCAACTGGGAGAAGAAATCAGGGAGAGTCTTGCGACTAAAGGTACACAATGGCATTTTATCCCGCCACGTGCTCCCAACTTTGGGGGGTTGTGGGAAGCGGCTATCAAGTCAACGAAGTTTCATCTAAAAAGAGTTATCGGAGAATCGACACTGACTTATGAGGAGTTAGCAACCGTGCTTGTTCAAGTTGAAGCTTGCCTAAATTCAAGACCGTTATCGAGGATAGAATCTGATTCAGATAACGAAACTATTCTAACACCAGGGCATTTTCTTGTGGGAGAAGCATTGGTTGCAGCCCCAGATCGCAGTTTCGAGTCTTCAAGCATATCAAGCTTAAGAAGGTGGCAGCTGACCCAACGCATGCTACAAGATTTTTGGAGGAAATGGTCTCGGGATTACATCAATACGCTCCAAACCAGGTACAAATGGCAGCGACAAACACCTGAGCCTAATGAGGGAGATATAGTTCTTGTCAAGGAAGACGACTTGCCTCCTAGCCGATGGCTACTTGGAAGGGTAGTGATGAAACATCCCGGTGCTGACAAAGTTACTCGAGTCGTCACATTAAAAACAAAAAATTCCTTGATGAAGCGTCCAGTTTCAAGGTTGTGTATACTCCCTGTAGCTAAGTGATGATTTAACTTAAATTATATTTTTATTGTATTTTTAGAAGTTTAATTCTGTTTTAATGTTATAGTTTAGCTATTAGAGTATTGTTTTATTTTTTTGTTATGTGAAGTTACCACGTTTCACGTATTGCAATGTGGTTTTATAATTTTGTTTAGTTGTCTGACGTTAATAAGCCTTAACGCACTGTATAATGATTACCATTAATTGGTGTCTTGATTTATTATTTTTATCATTCATTTAGTTGTATCACGGTGGGCAGTAGAGTAGTATAATTCATTTATTTGTATTTCTGGAGGTAGTGCCATTTTTTCATTGTTTAAGGCCAATCTAACTATTGTCCTTGGTGGGCAGTTATGTTCAACTGTTTATTTTTAGTTTTAATTATAAGAATAATAATTGAGCTCTTAAACATGCTATCTACGCAGCAAATCTTAAAACTTATAATTTTTGTTCTATTATGGCTGCATAGATGGCGCTACTAGTAGATTAGAACGCGGTATCAGAAATGTCATCGTGTTTGAGTGGGTTGGCCTATGTAACTAGTTTTTTTTGAGTTTTTGTTCGGACGGTTATCGCAATAAAGCCAATTTTTTAATAGTATTCTCGGCTTTCATTGCGTCGCACCCCTCTCATAGGATCCAAGAAAACTCGAGGTTTATTCAATGATTCCGTGCTTCGGAGGGCACGGTAAAGGTTATTATAAGATTAGTGATTATTTAGAAGATATTAATGCATGGGATTAACTGTCTGGGAACTGATATTAGGCAGCCAAATTACTAAATTGTATAAAAAATATTTTATGTTTATTTTTATTTTTTTAAAGAAGGTCTAGGGCCCTGTGCCGAGGTTTTTCTTGCAGCTTCTTTTCCCCGGCTATACAGGTTGTGAAATTGCAGTAGTTTTAAGCGGATGAGACGTTCGTTATGTAAAAATGACGATTCAAAGTGTAACTATGTTACCTACGAGTTGCATGGTGGAGTATGCTCCATACCCCCTCCGGCTGATTGAGAAGAGGCCTGTGCCTAGCAGTGGGACGTATATAGGCTGTTTATTTAACAAAGCCTCGTTTGCAGTGACGGTTCCATGTCGCGGCGACACGATCACGCGACATGCCGTGTCTACCTAATGATTGGTTTTTATCGCACCATTGACTGCTCTATGTAATTTGCCTATTTTCTGCTTATGTGATGTGATGACAGGCTGTGTAGAGGCAAATTAAGTTTCATTCTCGTTTCAAAGGCAATCCTTTGTTTAACGACACGTGATGCACGCACGCGACTATAAATGTAACAAAATAGATTATACACCGCTATAGACATACTACTACCGTATATTGAACATCAGCGCTCACAAATTGGAACGCAGAGTTACTGTTAATATAGCGACGTTGACAGTACTTTACCTCAGTGCGCGATTAGGCGCCGAACTGGCAACACGGCGAAGTGCGTGGTAAAAACTTGCAAAAATAGAAGCTCAAAGTGCGAAAAGAATGATGAAACATCATATTTCTAATAAGTAATTTCATTGTGCATACTATGATAACATAGTACTTATAAAAATTTTAATTTTCGCAGTAAAACCCACCAAAATTATTATTTTAGTTTAAAATACAGAAGTCACAGTTATAACCCGACCGCGTTACGAATGTTCACCGTCAAGAATACGTACACATGGTCGCAGGTTCGAATCCAGCACAGACCTAAAGCAATGACTTTCAAATTTGTTTTCGAATTCACGTTTGGATCATAAATAATTATCACGTGCTCAGCGGTGAAGGAAAACATCGTGAAGAAACCCACTTACTGACAAATGCATTTCGGAGGTATGTCACTTAACCTGTATTGGGCTGGTTTTCCCTTCTCGGGTTGGAAGGTCAGACAGGGCGTCGCTTCTGTAAAAAACCGGACCTGTCAAATCTTCAGGTTAGGTAAGCGGACCCTGTGAGAAACGGGATAACGCTGGGGAGATGATGAACCGTCACGAATACATATATTACTTATCACACCAAATCGTCAACCTCCTTCTTTTTGAAGTCGGTTAAAGACATATTGTCACAGAACTAAGTAAGTCAAGATGATAAGTCATTATTAAAATTGTCGATTTCGTTTCCATCTCGTGCGGGCGACAATTTTCCACGCGCTCATATCCTCATTTAAATGATTTCAAGTGCGCGTGCGCGATCATTGAAACCCACGCCTGCGCGCGACCAGCGAGGAATTCTCTCGAAATTCGCTATACCTACTTGCATAGATATCCAATATAAAATAAGGAAGATATTTAGCTAACACTTTATTTATTATTTTGTCTTTTTTTCTCGTGTGGGTAGTGTGATTACCAACCCCATCAACCCTGGTGTCAGGGTTATTATTGAGCCGCCAAAGGCCCCTGACATGGTTCATGTAACGACTAGGTACTTACTTACATCATTATTTTTTTAAGGGACTTATTGTAGATTTGCCGCAGATGGCATTAACCACATGGCCGGACAAATGGGGAGCGCTGAAAAGGCTCTCCTCACCCGGTACAACGTTTAAGACAACAGGCCTGAGGGTGCCCAGTTGGGCGACCAATGTCTTAACGTGCCTTCAGAAGTACGTATCATCTTACTTTCGGACAATCACATCTTCTATCGTGTGGGTTGTGAGAAGGAGTACCAACCTCATCAACCCTAGTGTCAGGGGTTACTATTGAGCCGCCAAAGGCCCCTGACATGGCTCATGTACCGACTACTCACAATCAGATGATCAGCCTGCATACCCCAGTCAGCTTCCCGACTAGTCGGCACATATCTACACTAAACTAATTACCCGTGACATTCTCGAGTTACGCAAGACTGCCGTATGAGACGAACAATGATCAGAGAACATACATACATACATTTAGTGTTTGTAGGCGTGTCTGAGTCATACATACATATATGTATGGATACTGTAGGCTCTTTATCGGGTAGGCAGCTCGGAAGTTCATTTGCATTGGCTGACGAGAAGTTGTCGAGTTGTGTAACCTTGTTCACAAGTCACATAAACTCTTTATTTTTCACTTTCCTTCCACCGAGTGTAATTAGAATACCATTGTATTTAAGTCTATAAATTATGTAATACACACTGGATTCAAAAAAAAAAGAAAAGAAAGGAAAACATGAAACAGTAGGACTAGGGCCCTGTGCTGGGAGGTTTTCTGGCCACGTTTTTCCCTCAGCGTTACAGATTCCGATGTGGTAGTAGTTTTACAGCTAGTTACATAATATGTAATTTATTTTTTTTGACTTTCAAAAAGCGCTTACTTTGTAAGTCAATTTTGAAAAATAAATATTTTTGAATTTGAATTTTGAATTTATTCTTCTTCTATCGTCAGGGGCCTATGGCGGCTCAATAGTAACCCTGACACCAGGGTCGGTCGGGTTGGTACTTCTACCTCACAACCCAAATATATCAGGTGATCAGCCTGTACTGTCCTAACCAAACTAGGGAGCACAAAGTGATTTTTGTTTATATCTCCCCATCGGGATTCGAACCCGGGGCCTCCGGATCGTGAGTCGAACGCTCAACCACTGGGCCACAGAGGCCGTTGTTTGAGCGTGTAAAAGAGATAGCATGTACAATAATGAGGATTCATTATTTACATACATACATACATAAACTCACGCCCGTAATCCCAAATGGGGTGGGCAGAGCCACAAGTAATCAAAGACAACTTGCAGCCACTGTTGATACGAAGTCCTAAGATGGATATGATGAACCTTATGGTGATAAGGGATCAGCCTATCGCCCATAACATTAGTCCATCATGTTAGAGGACGCAATCCCTCTGTCGGTGGTAGGATTCATTATTTACAAACAGATAATGTCACACGTTTGTGTTAAGATTAACATATCTTAGCACATGACATCAGCTTCGTAGTTACGCTACGATTGTACTCATATATAAAAAAAAAACATGTCGAGCTCCTCCGTGCTTCGGAAGGCACGTTAAGCCGTTGGTCCCGGCTGCATTAGCAGTCGTTAATAACCACCAATCCGCACTGGGCCCGCGTGATGGTTTAAGGCCCGATCTCCCTATCCATCCATAGGTAAGGCCCGTGCCCCAGCAGCGGGGACGTTAATGGGCTGGTGATGATGATAATGCATGATATATATTTTAATTTGTATACCTGAATTATAAGGTCGAATATGGCGGACATCCTAGCTATAACATCATTTTGTATCTGTATTCATACAAATAAATGGAGAGTATTTTACAGAAATGCTGCACCGACAAGAGCGTGGCTCTTAAATTGATGATGATGATGATTCATACAAATAAAGAACTTTGAACCTTCTACAAAATAATCTTGTAAACAAACACGACAATGCTTCCTACCACCATATAAAGATAAAAACGCAGTCTCACCATATTCTTAATATAATCAGCTCTGAACTAGGTCTCACGTTGAATACTAAGTCGTAGGAAGCTATTCTAACGCCTATATTGTGTGCTACAGTCGACATATACATATATAAAGCCACACACGCAATCCCATGCGTTTCAGCACATCCCGGACACTACATACAAACAACCTCGTTTTACACAGACACTACACATTGACGTTATCGTACACGCGCATCTGTGAGTGTGACGTCTGACGCCCTTACAATTGAAGACTAAAGTAAGACCGAGGGGAAACGGCGGGGGCTGAGGTAAACCTAGCTCAAAGGTTTTATGGTACGAGTTTCCGACCTTCAGAGACCAGCCTCCTACATTCGCGAAATTCACTCTCAGAGGCGTTAACCATGAACTCAATATGATGGCAACGCGGCCACCTACTAACTGTTACCTAATCATACATACATACATAAATTCACGGCCTTAATCCTTGCGAGGTTAGGCAGAGATAATTCAATGCAATTATTAAAATATAAAAATTAGATTATTTATTTATTAACACAAATTACATAGACATTACAGGCAATCCCAATTCGACTATGTAATGCAATTACTTATAACATTAATTTATTTATTTCAGATGATAATATTCCATCTAAATAATCAGTAATTAAATTAATTAAAACACATTACTGTACACCATATAAATAATGTCATTATGAAATGACGATTCAAAGTGTTACTTTTTTGCCTGTGTCGAGGTTTTTCTTGCAGCTTCTTTTCCCCGGCTATACAGGTTGTGAGAAGCTGCAGTAGTTTTAGCCGGATGAGACGTTCGTTATGTAAAAAATGCGATTCAAAGTGTAACTATGTTACCTACTGAATAAAGATATTTTTTTGGAGCGGCGTGGTGGAGTATGCTCCGTGCCCCCTCCGGTTGATTGAGGGGAGGCCTGTGCCCAGCAGTGGGACGAATATAGGCTGCTTTTGTTATGTTTTGTGTTGAATTACGAATTTAATTATGTTATGAGACAAAGTATAAATCAAACATTCCTACCAACGTTAGGTTTTGATAATATTTTCATTTTGTTTACAATGACACGCGCCTAAGGTTATCATTTAAGTATCGAATGACATTCAATTATCAATTTATACTGAAATCAAGTGCTGCTTAACGAGAATTTACGAACATACATACATAGCACGTCGGCGAAAAGTCGCCAGTATGTCGGTATTCCACAGACTGCACTTCGGGGAGTGTGCCCGCGATCTACACGAGCTCATTCCACCATAAACATAAACATAAATAGCCTATATACGTCCCACTGCTGGGCACAGGCCTCCTCTCAATCAACCGGAGAGGGCATGGAGCATACTCCACCACGCTGCTCCACTGCGGGTTGGTGGAGGTGTTTTTACGGCTAATAGCCGGGACCAACGGCTCAACGTGCCCTCCGAAGCACGGAATCAACTTACTTTTTCGGACAATCAGGTGATTCAAGCCTGAAAAGTCCTTACCAAACAAAGGACAGTCTCACAAAGTGATTTCGACAATGTCCCCATCGGGAATCGAACCCGGACCTCCAGATCGTGAGCCTAACGCTCTTACCACTAGACCACGGAGGCTGTTAGGCATTCCACCATCCCCCTTTTATCTTCGGACTTCCAGACGTATGGGTTCCATCCCTGTTTGGTGGATATCCCAACTATTCGCACAAAGCGCTTCGCATCGTCCTTAATTATGCGCACTGCTAATGAGTGGAATTCTCTGCCGTCTTCTGTATTTCCGAATGCATATAACCCGGGTGCTTTCAAGGCTAGAGTGAACAGGCACCTTCTGGGCGAGCTCGCTCCATCTTAGGCCTCGTCAATGCCTTCGGACAAGTCTGGGGCCAAGAGCAAACCCATCAAAGGTAAAAACAAAAAAAAATCATACATAAACTCACGCCCGTGATGTCTAATGGGGTGGGTAGAGGACTAAAGAGAAGACTATTGTTATAAACTAAACAGAAAAAGAAACATATGAATATGATAACAGCTTATCAGCCTATAGGCCATAATGATGGCCCATCGTGTTAGAAAATACAGTCAATCTGTAGGCTGTTTATGTTATGTACAATCAAAGAGCAAAAGTGCAGTCACTGAGCCCAGCGAATTATTTGTAAACAGTGGTGAAATTACGAACCATTAGTTGTCATAATTATAAAATTTATGTTTTTGTAGGTGTTTTTGGTCTATTACGATCACGATCTGGAGGTCCGGGTTCGATTCCCGATGGGGGGGGGGGGGGTGGAGTATGCTCCATACTCTCTCCGGTTGATTGAGAGGAGGCCTGTGCCCAGCAGTGGGACGTATATAGGCTATTTATGTTATGTTATGTTAGGTGTTTTTGGTCTATTACAGGAACGACATGTAACCAGGAGGTCTTAAGTGCAAATGATAATGATATACCAGTTAATTTATTACTTTGCAAGAGTCTGATTGGACTTTTGCAGCTTATAAGACTGGATAAGAGTGGAAGCGAAAGTGGCGAGTCAGGATCGTTGTAAGTGGAATCCCGTTATCTCTGCCTACCCCAAAGGGGAATACGCGTGATCTTTACTTACACGTATGTTTCAAAACGAGATATTTTACGAGTTTGAATTCATGTTTCGTGGTTTCCAGGATTTGTGTCCGGTTAATGGCAATAGATTTGCCCCCTATTACATGGGACTTGAACATAGCTGGCGAGGAGTACCCAGGTGAAAAAAATACTATATATACTCTGCCTACCCTTTTAGGGACACAGGCGTGATGCTTTAATACTTAATTATTTATTGCATAGGAACTAAAACATGGACTCTGTAGGGCACAGCAACGTTGAAGGGAAGAGAGGAAGTGTGTATTAAAATTAAAACTTATCATTTAAAAATTCGTCTACAGTATAATAGCTCTTTTTCATTAGCATTATTTTAGATTTTTTATAAATAAATTAGTTATAGTCTCTTCTATAGTGTGGGTTGTGAGGTGGATTACCAACCCCATCAACCCTGGTGTCAGGGTTACTATTGAGACGCCAAAGGTGACATGGCTCATGTAAGGACTACTAACTTACATCAGTAATTAGTAACCGAGACCAACGTCTTCACGTGCCATCCGAAGCACAGATCATCTTTCTCCTTTTTTCTTTGGTTCCGGGTTCAAATCCAGGTGGGGACACATAACGATAATCACTTTGTAATCCCTAATTTGGTTATAGGACATTACAGGCTAATCACCTGATTGTCCGAAAGAAAGATTAGTTTTAGTTTCATCTTTTAAGTACTTTGGGAGCTTTATTTAAGTATTTTACCTTATCTTGATCTCCTATATTGAAATCTGTTTTACACGTCGAGTTAATGGCTTTACGATAACTTTCCATACACCATGCCTTCCACATACTATCAAACATTATTACCATCATTCGCAATGCTTTCTCCTTGCGCTAGAAAATCCGACCTCCCATCTGACACCTCCACATAAGAACACTGGCTGTGTAACCAACGCACTATGATCAGATCAGACACTTTAAAAAAATATAAACTTAAAAACTACACTGACACTTAATCGCGCGGGAAAACAATGAAAACACTCACGAAATGTCAAAATTCTTTTTCAATTTGCGACGTTTCATTCGATTTTTAAATTTCAACTTTTGAAATAGGAATGCGTTCGTTTGAATTTGTCGGTAAATATCGGTTCGACGTCGACGCGTGCGGCGCGCGGTGCGCTGGCATCGTCACTGATTAGATGGTGGGTTTGGTCGCGTAGAACACTTCAGTTGGCCTATGATAGATTTAATATAAATATATCTTTTATTTTATTTACTTCTCTGACGGACGTGGTGTTAAGAAAAAACAAGCATACAGCTTTTCATATCACGCGGGGACCGCTGAGGGCTCTCACCCGGAATTATCATTTGACTATTTCCCACAGAGACAAGCAGAGACTGTGGAATTCCATTCGCTTCCATCCTGACACACTTCTCTTGCTTCCTCCACATTCATCAATTGTTTCATACACGCACGCCGGTACATGGTACGAATAAAATTTTTGCATGGATTTTCTTCTATCGTGTGGGTTGTGAGGTGGATGATCAACCTCATCAATCTTGGTGTCAGGGTTATTATTAAAAATCTGGTGTGGTCGTGGGTATTACACTTTGCAGGAAGGGTGTGCTGCCGCCAAAGAATGCTGTCGGGGTATTGAACAGAGTATAGTACCTCGCAAGCCACAAGTTGGTAGTGTTACTCATAGGTCATGTTGGATGTTGTATATATGCGTCTCGCTGTGTAAACTTCGATAGCGCGTTTCAGGACTGCATTATTGAATGGTGGCGCCATCTGTTGCATGTGGGCGGAACTAGTTGGTCAACTAGTTGGGTTATATAATAAACCCCACCGGCCACTAGGCCTGCCGAGGCGGTGCACACGCGCCGCCGGTGGGAGTGGATTACCAAATGGAAGGGTACATAGTATTTAAATCATGACTCGGATGTCTGAGTTAGTCGACGATGATAAATAAAAGAACACCTTGTTGCTCTTAAATATGTGGAACATGCATCATACTCAATTCAGTAGGGTAACCCATGTATTCTTCAAAATTGGCTTACATTGTTGGCGCTTTTTGAACGTCAAAATTTAAATTACATATTGGTGCTAATTCCTGCAGACGCCATCTAATTTTATTTTAAGTTATACCTGTAATTTTCTTATCCGTTGAAAAGGAAAGGGACGGGTAATCGACGGGCACAAAATTTATGGAATACACGTCAAATTTAAACACAAATCTAAAACAACCGTGTAAAAATTTTACAGACTGACAGAGTTAAGTAGACAGCACGTCAAACGGATTACATACCAGGGTGATGCCTATTTTATTCGCCCGGGTTATTCATTCGTTTTAAAATTAACTTGTTGACAATCATCCGTCCCTTTCCTTTTCGGCGGATATGAAAATGACAGGTATAACTTTAAGTAAAATTAGAAGGTGTCTGCAAGAATCGGGGCCATTATGTAACTAGCTTTAAAACTACTACCACATCGGAACTAATCGGAAGCTGTATCGCTGAGGGAAAGACGTGGCCAGAAAACCTCCCAGAACAAGGCCCAACTCCTACTGTTTCATGTTTTCCTTTCTTTTCTTTAAGTCCAGTTTGTATTACATATAAACTTAAATACATCATTACATTTTGTATGAGAACCGCTGTTGCCGACTCAACCCCACTCTCTTTTACTACTACTCCTGTAAACATATAACTACGATAGCTCTACTGCTTCTCAAATTCCATAGCCACTTTACCGGCAATGCATATTTTGCTGCAATTTTAACATTACTTATCATCAAATACTACATACAAAAGTATTTATTTGATAAATAGCCGATCATACTAAGATTTTTGAGGAGCTCGGTAGCGCAGCGATAAACGCGCTCGGTCTGTGATTGTTGAAGTTAAGCAACTTTCGCAAAGGCCGGTCATAGGATGGGTGACCACAAAAAAAAAGTTTTCATCTCGACCTCCTCCGTGCTTCGGAAGGCACGTTAAGCCGTTGGTCCCGGCTGCATTAGCAGTCGTTAATAACCACCAATCCGCACTGGGCCCGCGTACGCGTACAGTCCTGAGCAATATAATGTACCCACTTTAGGACTCTGTCGCACTAACATATTTGACATTTAGTGAGACTTACAGTTCAATTTGTCAAAAAAGTTAATGTGACATGGTACCAAAGTGTATACATATTAACGCTCGTGACCGAACGATAAGCTGCAAAATAATAAATTAACTGGTTGCACTTAAGACCTCTTGGTTACATGTCGTTTCTGTAATAGACCAAAAACACCTACAAAAACATAAATTTTATAATTATGACAACTAATAGTTCATAATTTCACCACTGTTTACAAATAATTCGCTGGATTCAGTGACTGAACTTTTGCTCTTTGATTGAACATTATCGCATCGACTAGGAGTCGAAGTGGTCGCCATGGCCGAAATCGGTCGGAGATCATCATATTATGCATAACATAACATCATGGCCCCGATTCCTGCAGACACCGCCTAATTTTATTTTAAGTTATATCCGTCATTTTCATATCCGTCGAAAAGGAAAGGGACGGATGATTCACAGCTCTAAATTTTAGGAAGAATGAGTAAATGAATGAATAACCCGGGCGAATCAAAAGTACGTCGCGGGTATGCAATCCGTTTGACGTGCTGTCTACTTAACTATGTCGGGTTATTGACGGGTGTAAAATTTTTAGACGGTTGGTTTAGATTTGTGCTTAAAATTGACGTGTGTTCCATAAATTTTATGCTTGTCGATTACCCGTCCCTTTCCTTTTCGGCGGATAAGAAAATGACAGATATAACTTAAAATAAAATTAGATGGTATTTACAGGAATTAGCACCAATGATGTCCTTAAAAAGGTTCAGTACAATCTACGTACTCTGAACCGGCGTGCGTGTATGAAATGATTGACGAGTGTGGGGGAAGCAAGAGAAGTGTGTCAGGATCGAAGCGAATGGAATTCCATAGTCTGCTTACCCCGGTGGGAAATAGGCGTGAGTTTATTTATGTATTCGTAGTCAGAGGTACATCCATCGCAAGATGAACTAAGTACCCACACCTCACCGAGCTTTCTGTTAGACCAACGTGATAGGTGAGCCGTATCGCCGTCTATAATGGTCGAGACAACTGTGTTAGTGAAAACTGCACATAAGATAAATTAATAACTCATTGGTGCAAGTCCGGTACCGGAGATCGAACCGGTTCTCTCCGCTTAAGACCTGTCTGTAATGTCCTAAACAAACTAGGGGCCATAAAGTGATTTTTGTAATATCCCCACCGGGATTCGAACCCGGGTTCCCGGATCGTGAGCCCAACGCTCAACCACTGAACCACGGAGGCCGTTTTGCCATGAAAGACGAACAAACAAACAGACACATACACTTTCCCATTTATAAAATTAGTATGTACAGTTTGTATATTTATAACCAACAAAGTAATAGTTCGTTAAAACGCCACTAGATGGCGCATGAATCTCTAGCATTGGACCACAGAGGCCGTTGTATGTACAATGAAAATGAAAAAAAATGAAAATATTTTTATTTCACTTTACAAAGTAAATTCTAAGTTGATGACTCCTTTTAAGCATAAAAGCCTGTGTTAGGAGCCAACGCTCTTCCGTAGTAAACAAGTGAATATTTGTAAGATTAGAGTAAGAGTGAAATATTAAATAATAAAAAAGAAAAAATAAAGAAATAATACAAAGAAAGTGAATCTTAACTTATGTTACAATTTTAGTGATAGTACGAATGTGTGTGTGTTTGTGTGTACGTGTGTGTATATGTGTATGTGTGTGTGTGTGTGTGTGTTAATTATGAGTTAATGTGTTCGTTAGAAACATAGTGCACTACTGATTAGCTTGCTATATGTTTTTTTTTTTTTTTATTTATTGTTGAAAACATTTTACATAAAGATACAATTGAATCGCATTGCTAAACCTTGCAGGTTTGTCTCAATGCAATGTTTATACTTATGAGATAGATGTATGTTATTTATTGTATTTATGTAGTAGTACCCATTACCGTGACCCATTATCAGTCTTTAGAATTAAGATTACAACTACGCAATACACCTCTGCCTACCCCTTTGAGGTAAACGCGTGATGCTATGTTATGCTTATATAATCTATTTGCCTTTAGACATGTTTAGTTATCGACTAACTTAATTAGCACTTGTGCGATGGTTTGTCCTTCCTTGACATCCAAGGTTAGCCATAGAGCATGGTTTTTCTACTTCCACACAAACACATGCATACATCGAGGTAATTAATTACCTTGAATAGTTAAAATGTTTGATTGAAAAAAATTTATCAAAGTCAATATAAAATATATCTCCAAAACTAACATTTATACATACAGGGTGTTAGTGACATCGTAACGATAACTTTAAGAGATGATTCAGGCCATGATTCTAAGTTGATATCAAGTGGAATTTTCCATCGCAAAAGTATAGAATTGAAAATAATTTAAAAAAACTAAAAAAATAACATGAATTTTGCGACGGAAAATTCCACTTGATATTAACTCAGAATCATGGTCTGAATCATCCCTCTGAGTATTCGTTACGATGTCACTAACACCCTGTATAAACATAACATTCATCCTTATCATAATTAAAACACATAATAACGGGTTCTTACCGCGTTTGAAATATCTACCTACTCCACTCCAATCTCATCAGTCATCCCGTGATCATGGCACTTGCAACAGTGTCGAAATATCGGGAGTCTCATGTCCCTATTTTAAACGCGGTAAGAACCCGTTATTACGTGTTAATCATTCATATTTTTATTTTCATTTCCTATTTATTTATTTATTTATTTATATCTAAAGGTTGCCGGAAGAGATTCTTACCTTAGAATAAGGAATAATACTTCGTATGGAACGGCAACTCTCCGCTCCCCACCAGCGTCTGCGCTAGGTTTAGGGATCACAAAGAGATTTTTGTGATTTTCCCCACCGAGATTCGAACCCGGGACCTCCGGATCGTGAGCACAACGCTCAATCACTGGACCACGGAGGCCGTTATTGTACATTAGTATGGATTTTACAAAATCTTTACAATGTCGGTTACTAGAAGATGGTTTAAAAATAAAAATATGGCCGCAGGCTAAACTTAGAGCAAAGGTGAACTGGCGGAGAGAGGGCGTTTGCAATCTTAAAGCCACTCGACCCTCTCAAATATAGCGAGCTTTTAGCTTTTACGAGAAATGTAAGCTAAAATAGGCGTTAAAACAACCTTTATTTTGGCGTAAATTTTACTGTACATTTATCACTTTGACTTTATACGAATTTATATTTGAAAGAATTAATCGACCCTAGTGGGCCGATAGCGGTAAGCGCTGAATGTGGGAAATCGCCGACCATGCCAGCGGGATCTGTATCGGGGTCCAACGATCAACAGTGACAGTAATAAAAATGTATGGGAGTTTTAATACTCTCGATTGTCATTATCATATTTGCAACTTGACGAAGGCCCCTGTTCTAAGAGCATACATATTTCGTTTTGGATCGAATATGTTTTCAACTAGTGAAATCAGTTACTTTTTTATAAAAAAGCACACTGTGACGTCATAGAAAAACGTGACAAAATGTCGCACTTATTATTACGCTTTTCTTGATTAAAATTCATAAATAACTTAAATAGAGAAAAGAAGTGTCCTAAGTGCCCTAACACCTGCACTATTAAAGACCTGTACGAAGCCACTGACAATGGCGTAAGCGTGGCCAATTATTGGTCAGCAAAAATTTTGTTTCGATCGCCATCGACTCGCAAAGAAGAAGAGAGAAAAGAAAATGTTTTTCGTTAGTTTTAGATCTGTCTTTATTTAGTAATCAGAATTTCATAATATATCTTGAACCTAGTACACGACCCAATTGCATCCCACTCACTGCAGAAAACCGCATGAATAAACTATCTGCTATTTAGAGATTGGCGTGGCTGTTCTATGTGACTTTCATGGCAGGTGAGTTTCAGCCAATCGAAAAACGCCTAAACTCCGAATTTAAAAAATATATCTAGGCAGCACGGTCTCATTACCTTAGCCTGACCCTTATATGGAACAAGAAAAAAACTATACACAAAAAAGTAAAGAACTGTCATCTTGAAATTTCAGTCAAAATATTGCCTTTTTTGGGGCTTTTTGGCGGGAACGGGAACGCGACAGTTGCTTTCTTCATTGAATAATCTAAATAATTAATACGGAGTGGTGTTTTGTGGTTAAAGATCGCATTAAGTTAGTCGGAAGACATTCGCGAGTGTTATTATATCGGAGTATTCAATAAACAAAGTGTATCTGCCTATTTTCGCTTCGTGCCAAGAAGCCGCTTCATAACTCGAAAGTTTATGCGGACTTTTGAGTTAATTCGTTTGGGGTTCGGAGTAGGAGTCTACTCCGAGGGTGGGGGCTTAGGTTTCATCATCATCACCTTTCATCATTTCATCAATCATCAAGAAAAAAATACGTAAGACATGGCTGTATGGGCATAGTTCCCTTCCCCTTCCCTTTACCCTTCGGGGAAAACCAAAACAAAAAAAAAAGTAAAGAACTGTCATCTTGAAATTTCTGTCAAAATATTGCCTTTTTTGTGTAGAGATGTCACTCCATGATTTAAAGTATCTTTCAAATGATTGATTCGTTATCATGTATAGCTTATAGTCACCATTCGGGTTTTTTTTTAACGTTGGGAAATCACCACCATTCGGGCCTGAGAAGTGATTTCCCAAGTCAAATGAAGTCAGTTCCCGGGGTCTGAAAAGACCGGAGTCATTTAGACAAGTAATATTGCTTGTGTATTTTATATTAGCTGATTTGATTGTGAAAATACTTTTATACGCGCAATGCTTTTTTAGATGAATGGCTTCAATGTGGTCATATCAAACCTCCATTGACGAGAGCACGTCAATGCACTTTCTGTAGCTGGCAGACATCATATCATAACATAACCCAACCCATGAGGATAAGGCTGAAGTTGTTTTATTTAATTTTTAGATTTAAAAAGACTTACCCGATCAGAAATGGCCTCCTCCATTTTCCCGCGCTTCAGCCCGGGCGCGCGGATGACAGTCGCCGGTGGCGCCATCACGGCGCTCGGCGCATGCGCGCCAGCCGCGCCGACGCCGTGGGCCGGTATAAACCCCGCTTCCATCACGACGCCATATTAGTTCCACTTCTCACTCATAGATGGCGCTGTTATGCAAAAACTTAAAATATTTACGCGCCGGACATTCTTTTTTCTTACTTTTTCTATTTTTGTATATTGTATTTTGGGATTTAATGGAACATTTTTTAATTATTAAAGCACTATGTATAAACACTCAATTCACAAAGCGATGGACGTAGCATTACAAGGAACTTTGAGCACTTTTTGAGCACTATGGAACGGAATAAGCACAGCACTTTATTATTAACACTAAAAGACACTATTTTTTTTTAATTCCTTTTTTGAAATATCACAGTGGACGCGTTGCTTTGGCGGTTATTTGTGTTCTGAATTAAAAACGGATGGAATGTAGCCGTCTCGCTCTCTCGCCGTATCTGTGAAAGAGACAGAAATAACATTAAAGTAATTGACAAAACAACATCGTATCGGACAGGATAGGTGAATAACTTCGGTGTGTCCTCCTCACATTTTTGTATGCGAGACATTCGCATGTGCATTATTGAATTGGCGATTGACTAATTCTTTCCTTATGATGATGTTTACTGTTTTTAACTGAAGTTTCTAATTTGTATTTGTAATTTTCGTGTCTAACATACTTTACTTTTTGTTTTTTTACCTAGACTACATACAGGGAGTTAGTGACATCGTGATGAAAACTTTGAGCATCATCAGCAGAATCATCTCCCTCTTGACACAGAAGACAGTACAGTCAATAAGTTTACTGCCTGGTCTGGCAGAAGTCTCTTTAATAACCACCACCACCAACCAGCAACCAACCAACAATGTAATTTACCCTTCTCAATGGCAAATAAATGATTAGGTATAATATGTATAAAAAAGTAGTACCGAACACTTATTTTTTTTTAAAGTACTTAGATATATTTTATCTGTCGTTATTATACAATAATTAAAGCACATAATAACGGGTTCTTACCGCGTTTAAATGAGAGTGGAGTGTGGGGTTTTTATGTTTTTAATATCGGGAGTCTCATATCTCCATTTAAACGCGGTAAGAACCCGTTATTATGTGCTTTAATTATGATAATAACCGCGTAAACTTAAAACAATGCAGCAATGTTATTATACAATTTTGAATAAACTTGTTCAAATCTAAATAAATAATATTAGTATGATGACAGGTTCTCTTGTAAAGGTGTTGTGCGCCACGTGGCCGAACCGTCAAATCGAAGTTCGGTTTTGCTAGCCACATTAGAACCTATCATAACATCGACCTGGGGCCTGTTTAATAAAACTTACTATTGTAAATTACAATGACAATTTGATGTACATTGCGGAGTGTGTGATCACGAATATTTTGCAGTTTCATATTAGCTACGTAATGAACACCAAATTGTCGTAGTAATTTACAATTGTAAGTTTTATGAAACAGGCCCCTGGGATAGACATTTAGGAGTCGCCGTCGCCGGACACGGCTTGGATGATGATGATGATGATGGTTGAGAGAAAATATATAATTATTTTCCGCACTAGCTAACCACCCTGTATTAACGTTTAACACCAACTCCTCGCCGTGTTACGCGTCGCCTCGTTTATTTTTTTTATTTATTTTTTTTATTAAAAAAAACTATGGACAAACTGCAGTACCGCACATACACGAGACAGGTTTCACTCCAATAAGCACAATTTTTGATTTAATTTCAACAGACGATCGTATTAATAGTCTTGTTTGGATAAAATTTGATTTTTTAATAAGTCCTTCGCTATTAATACCTACTTGTGTCAAACCTGTAATGAGTTTATGTTATATTTTAACTAGGTTTTGCTTCTATGCTGTTCTGGGAGCAAATAAAAAACATAGAACACGTTCAGCTGTTTGTCTTCCCGGGCATGTCGTAAAAACCGACAGAGGGATTGTGCCCTCTAACATGATGGACTAATGTTATGGGCGATAGGCTGATCCCTTATCACCATAAGGTATGAACCAGCTTACGACATCGTATCAACAGTGGCTGCAAGTTGTATTTGATTACTTGTGGCTCTGCCCACCCCATTAGGGATTACGGGCGTGAGTTTATGTATGTGTATGTATGGGTAACTAGGTTTTGCCTGCGCTTCGCTCGCGTTGAATTCGGGGTGACACGGTTCCTAATGTACCAATTAGCCTCCTACCTTGAAAATTGCGAAAAGTCCCATACAAATCGTTGAAGGGGTTGTGGGCAGATTTCCAAAAAGAAATGATGCACGATTTTTGTTAGCCACAAATAGTCCGCATACCAATTTTTACCGACTTCAAACAAGGAGGAGGTTCTTAATTCGACCGTATATTTATTTTTATTTTTTTTACGTATCTACCTCGAAAATTGCGGCATGCTCCATACAAACTTCCACCCTCCATTTTAGGGAAGTGGGGAGGGGGTTAGAAAGAGGCAAAAAGTAGCCTATGTCCCTTTAACTATCTCCACTTAAAATATCCCTATCCTATCTATCTTAGTAACCCTGACACCAGGGTTGATGAGGTTGGTACTCCACCTCACAACCCATACAATAGAAGAAGATTTAAAATATCACGCCAATTCATAGCTCCGTATTGCCATGAAAGACGGACAAACAAACAGACACATACACATACACACACACACACACACATACACTTTCCCAGTTATAGTATTATTATTATATTTTATGGATTTATTATTTATAATTGAACACAGTCAGGCCTATACGTACATACTGCAATTAAATCGAGGATGTTTTAAAGAGAGACCAGGGGGTTTAAAAAAGCCACATCGAAGCAATTCACACTTTTTTACATTGTGGAATTACTTTAATATGCGCAAATGTCAATTTTGTTTGCTTTTTTAAAACCAAAAAAACCGGCAAGGATGTATGAAGTCTTAGATGAGAGTGGAAGAAACGAAAGTGTTTCAGGATCGTAGTAGCTAGAGTTCCTTGGTCTCTGCCTACCCCAGTGGGAAATAGGCGTGATCTCATGCATGTGTGTATGTTTTTACAATCAATGTATGTGGTCGAGTTGTATCGACGCCATCACACTCGCGTCAGACAGAGTACTGCGGGGTGGAAGGCAAGAAACCACTGCACTATTTTTCCCCTAAAAAGTAGCATGGAGAATGCTACACCGACAAGAGCGTAGCTCTTTAATTAGTGATGATTTCCGCTTAGTATCGATAAACTATGCAACAATGAGAAGCAATATCAATAGTATTCAAATTCAAATTATTTATTTCAGATTCATATTCATGATTATAAGTACATTAGATTAGATAAATTAAAATTAATTAAATTATAATTTAATTAATTTCAAATAAAATTAAAATTATGAATGTTCTAATAAATAAAATAAAATTAATATTATTAATGATGATTTCGTGCTTCGGAGGGCACGTTAAGCCGTTGCTCCCGGCTATTAGCCGTAAAAAACACCTCCACCAACCCGCATTGGAGCAGCGTGGTGGAGTATGCTCCATACCCCCTCCGGTTGATTGAGGGGAGGCCTGTGCCCAGCAGTGGGACGTATATAGGCTGTTTATGTATTATTAATGAAAATGAAATAAAATACATTGGTGCCCATTCATAGTATTGATACTACTGTATTTTTTTTTTTAAATTATCGCTAGAAGCCTATTGATAGACAACACTATTACGTGCGCAGAACGCATTGCGCAGACTAAGGCGTGGGTGAATCATTTGCATACATACACTACGCAACTATTGTCTGTGTACCGACTGAGGAATGATCTACATTATCTGTTTTTTTTATGTGTAGAAGGAAGAAATTGGAGATGTCCTTAGAAAAGGTTCAATACGATCTACTCTGAACCGGCGTGCGTGTATGAAACGATTGATGAATGTGGAGGAAGCAAGAGAAGTGTGTCAGGATCGAAGCAAATGGAATTCTATAGTCTCTGCTTACCCCGGTGGGAAATAGGCGTGAGTTTATGTATGTAGAAGGGGAAACTGACTGATTTACTTATTATTATTGCGTATGGCAGATAAACATAAAATATCCTGCATGGATCATATATCCAGCTTAAGCTCCCCTAACCAAGTCTCTGCTGCATCCGTCACACAATGCAGTTCGGCTATACCACCTGGGAACCGGTGCAGAGGGCACTCGTTCACTATGTGAGATATGGTTTGGTCCGGGTGACCACATTCACAGTATGGCGACTCCTTTAAGCCCCATTTATGTAGGTGATGGTTTGACTTTCCATGGTTGGTCCTACACCGGTTGACACCGATTCACTCAGTGACATATATATTTCTATAGTGTACTAACCCGCTAACCCGCGAAGGTTGATGGTAGGGCTGGCAGAGGAAGACCTAGAAGGACTTACATTGACCAAATTGGAGATGTCCTTAGAAAAGGTTCAGTACGATCTACTCTGAACCGGCGTGCGTGTATGAAGCGATTGATGAATGTGGAGGAAGCAAGAGAAGTGTGTCAGGATCGGAGCAAATGGAATTCCATAGTCTCTTCATACCCTGGTGGGAAATAGGCATGAGTTTATGTATGTATGTACTAACCCGCTACTTGCTGGAAGAAATTGCTGCATGAGCAATAAGGCCGCCTATTATTCTTTCTTTTGCTCGGTGAGGTGTCTCTTGCGATGGAGGTACTTCTGACTACCCCGATTGGGATACAGTCGTGAGCTTATGATGTGTGTGAATGAAATTGCATTTTTTTTGCAATCACTACACAGGCAGGTACAATGGTTTAGTCTGTGTTGGCGAAATTCCAGAGCTGAGCCAACAGAGTTATCTATTCTGCATTCCTCGGTAAACACGGTTTTCTTATCTCTAAACGACCCGATATAACATAACCACAGGATAAGGAATAATACTACGTATAGAACGGCAACTCTCCGCTCCCCACCAGCGGCTGAGCTAGGTTTACCTCACCCCTCGGTCTTACTTTAGTCTTCAATCGTATGGCGTCAGACGTCACACACACAGATGCGCGTGTACGATAACGTCAATGTGTAGTGTCTGTGTTAAATAAGGTTTTTTGTATGCCAATTAGGGTACAGTGGTACATACATCGCAAGATGAACTAAGTACCCACACCTCACCGAGCTTTCTGTTAGAACAACGTGATAGGTGAGCCGTATCGCCGTCTGTAATCTTGCCTCTTCTGTGTTAATTCAAATTCAAATATATCTTTATTCAGTAGGTAACATAGTTACACTTTGAATCGTCAATTTTTACATAACGAACGTCTCATCCGCCTAAAATTACTGCAGCCTCTCACAACCTGTATAGCCGGGGAAAAGAAGCTGCAAGAAAAACCTCGGCACAGGGCCCTAGACGTTCTTTAAAAAAATAAACATAAATATAAAATATTTGTATACAATTGAGTAATTTAGCTGCCTAATATCAGTTCTCATTCTTTTATACGATACATTCTATGATATATTCTATTTTTTTTTTTATTGTTAAATTGGTAAGTACAATTTTATTTCTTACAATATTAACCCGCCAAACTGTTACGTTTGATGGCGAGATGCGCTTATCTAATAAACATAAATTTCTACTCACCTAGATAAATAATAAAATAGAAAAACCATAACAATCAAGGTAACTTACAATATATAAGGTCCAAGAAACCCATCGCTCAGCTTAGATGCCATTCTACATAGTTCAAACATAACCCAACAAGAACGTTAGGTACTAAATTAGGGAAGTTCTCCGCTAAGCAGTGTGTCCCTTAGCCTTGACTTTAACATTCCTACACTTAATTTAGGATCCTCTCTTAACAATTTTATTTCGTTAAATATTTTCTTTATAATATACGATACGATATGTAATTCAAATACGACGCCATAAAAACGAGGAACTATGAACGCACGCACGGAACTAAGTATCGATTCATAATCGAACAATGGCAATCGATTGGATTATCGATTATATTATCGATTATTATTGAGCGTCGACGCGTGGCGAGATATTGCCTAGCTAGCTTGATGCGCGGTGATGTCTCGTGATTTAACCCTATTAATATACAGGGTGTAAGTGACATCGTAACGAAAACTTTGAGGGATAGTAAGTAAGTAAGTAAAATGTTTATTTTTCATAAAAATACAGAAAATATTGGTACAATAAAATTGGTCCTGGGTGTGTGGGTGGACCGCTGGGAGTCGCCATTGATGGCGCGATGGTTGCAACTACACGCACACATTCCTCCTCCCGCTAGACGGCTCTAATTTGTGACTTTCTTTTCATAAATAAATATTAGTCTACTAACATTAGGATTAAGTACTATGTTACTAACAATAATAATAGTCTGAAAATAAAGATTTTGAATTTGAATTTGAATAAAAACCCCACAAAACCTATTCCTCGGTTTGTCTGTTGGAATGGAGTTCGCTTAAAGTTATTATGTTTTAAAATATTTCCAGTTAACTTAAGCTAAGAGATCTTTCGCATAAGATGTTTAAATAAAGATTTACTGAAAGATTCAGACCTTTATTCTGAGTAGACATCAAGTGGAATTCGCCATCTCAAAAGTATAGAACTGAAAATATAATAACTTGGGCTTGCGTTTGGCCACAATCTCACCTGATAGTAAGTGACGATGTGGTCTAGTATGCATCACGCTTACCCAGCAAATGCCTATTCACTCTAGCCTTGAAGACTCCCAGATTATAACGATAGTATATTTGAATTGATTATAAATCATAAACATAAACTGCCTATATACGTCCCACTGCTGGGCACAGGCCTCCCCTCAATCAACCGGAGGGGGTATGGAGCATACTCCACCACGCTGCTCCACTGCGGGTTGGTGGAGGTGTTTTTACGGCTAATAGCCGGGACCAACGGCTTAACGTGCCCTCCGAAGCACGGAATCATCTTACTTTTTCGGACAATCAGGTGATTCAAGCCTGAAAAGTCCTTACCAAACAAAGGACAGTCTCACAAAGTGATTTCGACCATGTCCCCATCGGGAATCGAACCCGGACCTCCAGATCGTGAGCCTAACGCTCTAACCACTAGACCACGGAGGCTGTTATTTGAATTGATTAATTAATTTTATTAGAAGGACTTACATTGACCGAATTGGAGACGTCCTTAGAAAAGGTTTAGTACGATCTACTCTGAACCGGCGTGCGTGTATGAAGGGATTGATGAATGTGGAGCAAGCAAGAGAAGTGTGTCAGGATCGAAGCCATAGTCTCTACTTACCCCGGTGGGAAATAGGCGTGAGTTTATGTATGTATGTATGCTATTTAGTCCCTTTTATTTGATACCCAACACGACAGCCTAAGACTTCTTTTTACATACATCAGTTTTTGTTCCCTAGAGGGCGCCACATTATATTTAGTGTGACGTCACATAGCCTAAAACTAGCAGACAGTCAGGATGCTTCTAACGACACCTTATTGGTTAAATTCTGAAAAGTAGTTTAGAAGTTATGCGGGAACAAACATACACATACAAAATAATACTAAGGATTTACAATACTTAGGGCTTACAGTAACATTATACATATTTATTAGCCGGTCAAACACATGACCCTCTTTTGCTTTGCCGCAGTCGGGTTAGAACTAGACAACAACAGTTATTCAGGTCGCACACGCATTACATAACGTCGTAAATATGCAACGACTTCGGATTACTGTCAAAATATTAATTTGCATTATGTTGCACGCATTGAAATATGCATTGTTATGTGTTTAAAGTAGTAAAGTTGAAGAATTTGTGTTTGTTTGTGGTTTTTTGAAGCATGTTAAGCCTTTAAGATTCCAGATCGATTTTCATGAAAAAAAGAAAAAAAATTGGGTATTTATTAATATACACTTCTTATAAAAAAAACATACCTATCGAAAATAAGATGATTCGTGTTTCGTAAGCCATTGGGACCGGTTACTGCTTACTGATGTAAGTCGTTACATGAGCCATGTCAGGGGCCTTTGGCGGCTCAATAGTAACCCCGCCCAGGGTTGATTTGGTTGGTAATCCACCTCACAACCCACACGATAGATCATCATCAATTTAAGAGCCACGCTCTTGTCGGTGCAGCATTTTCCATGCTACTTTTTTAGGGAAAAATAGGGCAGTGGTTTCCCTCTTGCCTTCCGCCCCGCAGTACTCTGTCTGACGCGAGTGGGATGGCGCCCAGAGTAGTCTATAGAAGAAGATAGATAGAAGAAGATTAAATTAGGTAATTCACGTGGAATCTGAACAGCGCCATCTTGTATATTTTTTGTGAACGTAGCCTGTAAAGTCCTACATTAATAGAGCATCAATCGCGCTGACATCAATGGGAGGCGGGCAGCGGAAACGATTGGTCACGCTCCACTTACCACGCAGATGTCAATGTTAGACGCATTCTATTAGTATTGCCTAGAAACAAGAACACAATAACAAGAACTAAAGAAATATAATTTATCAATAATCCCGAGGAATGCATTTTCGGAGGTATGTGACCTAACCTGTATTGGGGTGGTTTACCCTTCGCCCTTTGAGGAGCTCGGTGGCGCAGCGGTTATCGCGCTCGGTCTGCGATTGTTGAAGTTAAGCGACTTTCGCAAAGGCCGGTCATAGGATGGGTGACCACAGAAAAAAAGTTTTCATCTCGATCTCCTCCGTGCTTCGGAAGGCACGTTAAGTCGTTGGTCCCGGCTGCATTAGCAGTCGTTAATAACCACCAATCCGCACTGGGCCCGCGTGGTGGTTTAAGGCCCGATCTCCCTATCCATCCATAGGGAAGGCCCGTGCCCCAGCAGTGGGGACGTTAATGGGCTGGTGATGATGACCCTTCGCCCAAAGGGTCCGGTGAAAAACGGGGTCCGCTTACCTAACCTGAAGATCTGAACTGAACCTTAACAGGTCCGGTTTTTTACAGGAGCGACTGCCTGTCTGACTTTCCAACCCGCGAAGGGAAAACCAGCCAAATCCAGGTTAGGTCACATATTTCCGAAAATGCATTTCTTGGGAATGTTCTAACCAAACTAGGAATCACAAAATGATTTTTGTGATATTTCCGCACCGGGATACGAACCCAGGACCTCCGGACCGCCCAACGCTCAACCACTGGACCACGGAAGTCGTCATGTGTGTAGTATCATTCTTTATGCTATGGTAAATTGTGGTACGAATTAGGATATAGTCGTGAGCTTCATCATCATCAGCCTATTAACGTCCCCACTGCTGGGGCACGGGCCTTCCCTATGGATGGATAGGGAGATCGGGCCTTAGACCACCACGCGGGCCCAGTGCGGATTGGTGGTTAATAACGACTGCTAATGCAGTCGGGACCAACGGCTTAACGTGCCTTTCGAAGCTCGAAGGAGCTCGAGATGAAAACTTTTTTTTTATGGTCACCCATCCTATGACCGGCCTTTGCGAAAGTTGCTTAACTTCAACAATCGCAGACCGAGCGCGTTTACCGCTGCGCCACCGAGCTCCTCCGACGTCGTGAGCTTAATTTATGTTATTGTTCCATTCGCAAACAGTTCTTTTGACGTAAAACTCATTCGTAAAATGCCGCATGCAAGCCAAAACGAGAAAACCAGGTAATGGCGAATGAAATAAGCCATGTTTATAATGTTTCCGCGAGTAGGTACTGTTGGCTCTCTGCCAACCCCAAACACACGTTCAGGGCTCCTGTGATGTGGCCTAGATTACGATTTGCAGCTGTTTTATAGTCTTCTATCGTGTGGATTGTGAGGCGGATTACCAACCTCACCAACCCTGGTGCCAGGGTTATTATTGAGCCGCCAAAGGCGCTCATGTAACGACTACTCACTTACATCAGTAAATAGTAACCGGGACCAACGGCTTAATGTACATTCCGAAGCACGAATCATCTTACTTTCGATAGGTATGTTTTTTATAAGAAGTGAATTTTTATGAATACCAATTTCTTTTTCAGTGTCCTTACTATTAAAGAGTTTTTACAACGGGAAAATTCCCACATTAGGAAAATTCCCGGGAACGACACATCACAGCACATAATTAACCTTCTAAAGGTGTATACCCTTGGGTACCCTACTCCTATTATACGGCTAGCACCCTTGTTACAGTTTAACAATACCTATTGACACAAATACCTACTCAGCTAAGGTGGTATAGTATCACATCGTAAAATACTTTATTTACACCATAAACAAAACAGTTACTTACAGAACAAATATTTGAGTTAATATTTTAAGTCTACCACCAGAGTTTATTTGTATGTTTTGATTTAGTTTAATTTAATTAATTAAGTTTAATTACCTTTCTGCTACTGTTCAATTTGTAAATTAGTTTATGCATTGTGAGTGCTATGTACTTACACCGTTATTGTTACACATATCAGTCAGAATACCTAGTTAAGTTATGGAATAAGCTCAATATGTGTGATGTAACAAACAAAAATATCAAACAAAACAAAAATTAAATTAAATAAAACTAAAACAAATAAACAAAACTCAAAATAAAATAAATTATATATAATTAAGGAGGAGCTCGGTGGCGCAGCGGTAAACGCGCTCGGTCTGCGATTGTTGAAGTTAAGCAACTTTCGCAAAGGCCGGTCATAGGATGGGTGACCACATAAAAAAAGTTTTCATTTTGAGCTCCTCCGTGCTTTGGAATGCACGTTAAGCCGTTGGTCCCGGCTGCATGAGCAGTCATTAATAACCACCAATCCGCACTGGGCCCGCGTGGTGGTCTGATCTCCCTATCCATCCATAGGGAAGGCCCGTGCCCCAGCAGTGGGGACGTTAATGGGCTGGTGATGATGATATATAATTAAGACTTAAAACAAAATCTTAATTAAAAAGCCTTCCAATCGTACCTGGTGCAAATGTACCCATAATGCTGGCTGCGTTTCCGCGTTGGGCAGCCTGAGATATGCGTTGCCTGGTACGATTCTGGGCGCCGGGCGGGGATCCGCTTCACTATTCCTGCGGCGCCGCCCTAACTCGCGCAGCCAATCAACTCGCGACACCAAACACTTCAGGACCCCGACGGCGTGGTCGACGACTTCCCTCAATCAGCGCTTATCGCTATTGACCCACTAGGGTCGATTCATTCTTTCAAATATTTTCCTCTCAGACGACGCCCTGAGCCGAGGTTCGCACCCAACTGGGCACCCTCAAGCCTGTTGTCTCATCAGGCCTGACATTGCTCACGTATCGACTACATACTTACTTAAGTAAATATTAACCGGGACCGACGGCTTAACGTGCCGATCATTTTACTTGCGGACACACACAGGTGGATCAGCCTTATGTCTTAGCCAAACTAGATCACAAAGTGATTTGTCCCCACCGGGATTCGAACCCGGAACCTCCGGATCGTGAGCCCAACGCTCAAAACCTTTGACCCACAGACGCCGCTTGGGCAGTACAATATAAGTATCATAAAAGAGTTTTTGAGGGTGTGCTGCCGTCAAAGGATGTTTTCATGGTACCGATCTGAGCTTAGTACCCGACTAGCCACAAATTGGTAGTGTGACTAGGGATCGACGACCCAACGGTGTTATGTTTAGAAGTTGTATATATGCGTCGCGCTGTGTAAACTTCGATAGCGCGTTTCAGGACCGCATTATTGAATGGTGGCGCCATCTGTTGCCATGTGGGCGGAACTAGCTGATCAACCAGTTAGGTTAGTTGGATTTCCCCGCTCCCGCGTCCGCTCATTATTATAGAAGCGGCCTTATACACAGCGTAACAGCTTCGTCTTTTGTAAGTAATTACCAAACACGTTCAATTGTTTACCAAGCAAAAACATTGACAGCATGCAAATTTTCAACGCTCTAGCTAAAGTTGGACGAAGCATGTGTTAGAAAATAGGCTAGTGTTGTGTTCAACTTATAACAATATTAAAAATCTGGCCTAAAACTATTACAGACAGAGAACTGTGGAGATTGACTGGGCAAAATACTGTGGAGGCTGATATCCTCACACGGAAGTGGTGGTGGATTGATCGTGTCCTTAGAAGACCTGTGGAACACCCGTCCCGACGAGCTCTGACCTGGTGTGCGCGTCGAAAACGCAAAAGGGGGCCCAAAGAGACCTGGCGATGCTCGGTTGACCGGGACTTGAAACGAATACCGAGGGGGATAATTCTGAGTTAATATCAAGTGGAATTTTCCGTCGTAATATTCATTTTTTTTAATTATTTTCTATTGTATACTTTTGCGACGGAAAATTCCACTTGATATCAATTCAGAACCGTCATCTGAATCATCCGTCAGTTTTCGTTACGATGCCACTAACGCTCTGTTTAAAAATAATTGTTGTTTGATATTTGGATCAGATCATGTATAGAATTATGTTACTACCCATATCGCTTCTCTGTATTTTGATCAGAATAATAATGGGTGGAAGATGTGTTGTGTCTGGGTGTAATAACAAGGGTCATCATGTATACCCAAAAACAAAGATAAAAGGTTAAACGAAGGCAAATCTGTACAGCGCCATCTATATTTGGGGAATGTGGCCTGGAAAGTCCCTCACTCCCTCCCTCACAAATTGGCTTACAAAATTAAAACACATAATAACGGGTTCTTACCGCGTTTAAATGGGGATATGAGACTCCCGATATTTCGACACTGTTGCAAGTGCCTTGATCACGGGATGACTGATGAGATTGGAGTGGAGTAGGTAGATCCATAATTTTCTACGGGCAGACATATCTGTCTACCCTCTTTCTTTGCCGCTTGTTTATGTTTTTGATATCGGAATGTTCGGAACCATCTGAACTCGCACCAAACTCACTACGACAAACCGCACTCACTGTGTCCTCAGGTTTTTTCACCACATAGGCCTTTTTGAACGTCAAAAAATTAAATTACATATAATGTAACTAGCTGTAAAACTACTGCCACATCGGAATCTGTAACGCTGAGGGAAAGACGTGGCCAGAAAACCTCCCAGAACAAGGCCCAACTCCTACTGTTTCATGTTTTCCTTTCTTTTTTTTTTAAATCCAGTTTGTATTACATAATTTATAGACTTAAATACAATGGTATTCCAAGTACAGCCGGTGGAAGGAAAGTGAAAAATAAAGAGTTTATGTTCTGTTACATCCTAATCCTGCCTCCTCCAGCACTGTGCTTCCAGCTCATCTATTACATACCCTATCTGCCTGTCTTAAACAAACTGCGCAACTCAGCCGTAACATATTGTGTAATAGACACTGAAGAAACTCGTACACTACGTTTCCCATACACACATAAGCGCACGCCCGTTGTACATATCGGGGTAGGCAGAATCACAAATCGCGAATAAAAAAAAAAGATTTTTAACAGAGATGGGTCGACTGAGAGACGAGTTGGAGAACGCTTAACTCTCCTGTATTGGGCTGGTTTTCCCTTCGCAGGTTGGAAGGTCAGACAGGCAGTCGCTTCTGTAAAAAACTGGACCTGTCAAACCTTAAAGTTAAGTAAGCGGACCCCCCCGTGAGAAACGGGATCTAGAGACACGATGTATAGAGATGGGTCGACTACAGGTTTGGCCGACTAGCCGAGCCGACTAGTCGGTCCAAAAAAGCCGACTAGTAATTAGTTTTATTTATCTATTTACTAAATACATAATTATGTGTAGGAAGATTAAGGTATAATGTAAGGTTATACATCTGTGCTGTGTGGGAGCGAATAATTACTACATTAACAATTAATTACTATTCTAGTAACTAACATTGAGTATTTATGAATACATTTTTGTGCTAAAAAATGTTAATATACACCTTATGGTATTATATTATATAATAATAATATATAATGCAAAATATATCAATAAAAATCAGGAAACGGTTTATTAAATAAGATGTGTTGTGTTCATAAATTGTTATACTATTTACTTATTTATTTTTTTAAATCAAAAAATCAAATCATATTTTTTTTTGTTTATTAAATCATACATTTGGAGCATTGCACTCTGTGGAAGTCCTCCTCCTCCTCCTCCTCTATCGTGCGGGTTGTGAGGAGGATTACCAACCTCATCAACCCTGGTGTCAGGGTTATTATTGAGCCGCCAAAGGCCCCTGACATGGCTCATGTAACGACTACGACTGTGTCTGTGGAAGTGAAACGTGGACACAGAGACAGAGAGGTTGGAAGCGTTTGGGATGTGGTGTTGGAGAAGGATCGAGGGTACGGTCACGAGTACTAATATGTATACACTATGATACCATGTCACATTAACTTTCTTTGACAAATTAAACCGTAAGTCTCATTAATCGTCAAACATGACAGTGCGACAGGGTTCTAAAGTGGGTGCATGATATTGCTCATAACTGTACAAGGTGCCCTGAAATTGTGTCAAGTGAAAAAGTGCTGGAAAGAGTAAAAAAAAAAGAACGGGTAGAGTAGAAGACAAATACTGAGAATTATTGAGGACAGAAGACGCAAGATGATTGGACACCTAATAAGACACGACGAATTTATTAAAAACATCATAGAAGGAAAGCTAGAAGGAAAGAGAGGAAGGGGAAGACCAAGAAGAGCTTACATGGAACAGATTAAAGAAAAGGTTAACGTCGTGTCTTATAGGGAAGTCAAGGAATTGGCCTTTGATAGACTGGAATGGAAAATGCTGCACCGACAAGAGCGTGGCTCTTAAATTGATGATGAGAGTAGAAGAGGGTAATCAGAGGTACCGCATTGGGATATATTATTTGTTTCGCTCAGGCTAACAACAGAATTGCTTGGGTCAACGTCCTTTCCAGAAATAAAGATTGGTCATTGAATTGTGCCGAACGAGACTGCAGTACGGTCACGAGCATTATTATGTATACACTTTGGTACCATGTCACATTAACTTTTTTGACAAATTGAACTGTACGTCTCACTAAATGTCAAATATGTTAGTGCGACAGAGTCCTAAAGTGGATACATTATATTGCTCATGACTGTACTAGGTTCAAGATACTCTTATAATAGTATTATAATCCTCTTATAACTAATAATAGTTGTATTGCTTTGTGATATCGCCAGTTAGGTGTAGGCAGAGGCCGCGACATTCACCTTGCTATAAAGCATCACGCCTATATCCCCGAAGGGGTGGGCAGAGGTATATAGTATACGCACACACTCCTCGCCAGCTATGTTCAAGTCCCATGTAATAGAGGGCGAGCCTATTGCCATTAACCGGACACAAATCCCGGAAATCACATGTACCGGACTTGCACCAATGAGTTATTAATTTATCTCAAGTGTAGTTTTCACTAACACAGTCGTCTCGACCATTATAGACGGCGATACGGCTCACCTATCACGCTGGTCTAACAGAAAGCTCGGTGAGGTGTGGGTACTTAGTTCATCTTGCGATGGATGTACCTCTGCTCCCCTTAAGATATAGTCTTGGGGTGTAGGAGTAAGAATTCTGTAGTTCCGAGCCGGGATTCGAACCCGGGACATTGAGGTGTAAGTGACGTGTACCCCGAACAGAGCTGTGTATTCTTAATTTATCTAAATAAATGTCTCGAACTTGTCTCCCAACAATAACCCCGCAATTAGTTCTTTTTTTATTGCTTTGTGGTTATTCCAGCAGTGCCATTGACCTGGTATTAGTCAACCTTGGCAACCAAACGGTTTTTCAACACAAGAGACATTTTTTTAAAGCATCTCTTCAGATAATGCTTTTATTTTCTCTGAAACAAATGTCGCGTTCACCTCAATTTATATTTCGCCGAATTTCTAAATTATATACAGTCATGAGCAATATAATGTACCCACTTTAGGACTCTGTCGCGGTTCTCTATTTTTACTCATAAAATTTTATGTAATAATTTACCATGGCATACTGTTACTTGTCCTATTATTAGTTACGCATAGTATTAATTTGTCATAACTTTTTAAGCATAATTTTGAAACTCATAACTACTATAAGCATAATAATCAATGCCATTAATGATAATATAAGCATAATTATTATAAGCATAAAAATTATACTCCGAATAAGAAAAGTTATGACACAACTTTAAACATTTTCGAAACTTACTTTTTCCTTGGCTGCATTTGATTCATGATTCTGACTTTTTATATTTTATGACACTATTTCATTTCATGGTTATTATTCAGTATACTTTTCGTGTGTAACATAAACATGCTTGCGGCGTAGAGGTGGCCCTTGGGCCACCCCCGCCGCACCCTAACCTACTGTTATGCCTTGTAAAAATTATGACAAAACACTATTTATTATTCTAAAAAATAATTATGGATACTTATTTATATGCGAATCATATTTATACCAACAAATATTAGTCCAAAAATAAGTTATATCTAACAAACCAGTATTCCTAGATGTTATTATGGGAAAGTACTGTTATGCTAAAAAACTTTATGCAAAAAGGATTATGAAAATTATGACAAAAACATTTATGCATTTTAAGAGAATCCCCTCTGTCGCACTAACATATTTGACATTTAGTGAGATTTACAGTTCAATTTGTCAAAAAAGTTAATGTGACATGGTACCAAAGTGTATACATATTAATGCTTGTGACCGTACATATTTCGGGCTCTAAACTCCAAAGCACTGCATTCGACTTAATGAGTTGGAATTCATGTTTGGATGATAGATAATTGATATCACGTGGTTAAGTTAGTCTGAAACCCACCCACCTCCACCCACCCGCATTGGAGCAGCGTGGTGGAGTATGCTCCATACCCCCTCCGGTTGATTGAAGGGAGGCCTGTGCCCAGCAGTGGGACGTATAGAGGCAGTTTATGTTATGTAAGTTAGTCTGAAAACATTCCCGATAGTGTTATTATATCGAAATATTCAATAAACAAAGTGTACCTATCTATTTTCGCTTCGCGCCAACAAGCACCTTCACAACTCTAAAGTTTATGCGGACTTTTGAGTTAATTCGTTTGGGGTTCGGAGTAGGAGTCTGCTCCGAGGGTGGGGGCTTAGGTTTCTTCATCATCATCAAGAAAATAAATACATAAGACATGGCTGTATGGGCATAATTCCCTTTGCCTTGCCCTTCTTGGAAAACCAAAACAAAAAAAAAAGGTTGATGGCAATAGGCTCGCCCCCCTATTACATGGGATTTGAACATAGCTGGCGTGGAGTGGGTGTGTTTTATATACTGAGAATATAGGCGTGATGCTATTTTTGTATCGATCTCCTCCAGGTTACCTGAAGTCTTGACATACATACATACATAAACTCACGCCTATTCCCCACCGGGGTAAGCAGAGACTATAGAATTCCATTTGCTTCGATCCTGACACACTTCTCTTGCTTCTTCTACATTCATCAATCGCTTCATCAACGCCGGTTCAGAGTAGATCGTATTGAACCTTTTCTAAGGACATCTCCAACTTGATCATCGTAAGTCCTTCTCGGTCTTCCCCTGCCAGCCCTACCATCAACTTTCGCTTTATATACCGCTTTTGCAATTCTATTATCCTTCATCCGCTCTACGTGTCCAAACCAACCTAACAACCTGAAGTCTTAAGTAAAATCCGCTTGACCTAGTAATAAAATAAAATAACCTCCGTTTTTTGAAGTCGGTCTTCTATCGTGTGGGTTGTGAAGTGGATTACCAACCTCATCAACCCTGGTGTCAGGGTTACTATTGAGCCGCCAAAGGCCCCTGACACGGCTCATGTAACGACTACTTATTTACATCAGTAAGTAGTAACCGGGACCAACGGCTTAACGTGCCTTCCGAAGCACGGATGATCTTACTTTTGGACAATGTGGTGATCAGCCTGTAATGTCCTAACCTTGTAACTTTTGTGATATGTCCCGGGAGCCCGGGACCTCCGGATCGTGAGTCCAACGCTCAACCCCTGGACCACGGAGGTCGTGAAGTCGGTGAAATAGTACCACTTACAATCTTCACATCAAGTAAGAGTCTACAATTAAAACTGTACCGGATCGATCGTGTAGAATCGATTTAATAGATCGATTTGTGGCGGATCGATTGGTCGCGCGATTTCCCCCGCTATTAATCGGGTCGAGATCTATTTGGATCCCATACCTAATTTTTTTTACATTTGATGGGTTTGCCCTTGGCCCCAGACTTGCCCGAAGGCATTGACGAGGCCTAAGATGGAGCGAGCTAGCCCAGCAGGTGCCTGTTCACTCTGGCTTTGAAAGCACCCGGGTTATATACGGCACTAGCGTTATCCCGTGCTCACAGGGTCCGCTTACCTAACCTGAAGATTTGACAGGTCCGGTTTATAACAGAAGTGACTGCCTGTCTGACCTTCCAACCCGCGAAGAGAAAACCCAATACAAGTTAGGTCACATACCTCCGAAAACGCATTTCTCCGACAAGGATATTTCCTTCACCGCTGAGCACGTGATAATTATTTATGATCCAAACATGAATTCGAAAAACGATTTCGAAAATCGTAGGTTTTAGGCCCGTGCTGGATTCGAACCTACGACCTTACAATCGACATGAACCTCGCAAGTTTGTTTCGTGAGGATTATCAAAAGAAATATTAGATGTTGTCAAACTCACTGTGTTTTTAGTTTGTATAACAGCCTCCGTGGTCTAGTGGTTAGAGCGTTAGACTCACGATCTGGAGGTCCGGGTTCGATTCCCGATGGGGACTTTGTCGAAATCACTTTGTGAGACTGTCCTTTGTTTGGTAAGGACTTTTCCGGCTTGAATCACCTGATTGTCCGAAAAAGTATGACGATTCCGTGCTTCGGAGGGCACGTTAAGCCGTTGGTCCCGGCTATTAGCCGTAAAAACACCTCCATCAACCCGCATTGGAGCAGCGTGGTGGAGTATGCTCCATACCCCCTCAGGTTGGTTGAGGGGAGGCCTCTGCCCAGCAGTGGGCTGTTTATGTATGTATGATGTATTGATGAACTATTGTTTTTTACTGATTACGTAATCAACCAAAATCACTGTTTGCTTTGTGTATGTAAACAATATTAAAAGACAATGAAGAACTCTAAACAAAAACATATTGTAGTCAAACAAGAACATATCGCTAATAAACTCAACTCTTCTCAAACTCAACACTTCAACTTGCCTCTCGTCTTTATTTAGGTTCTCTGCCTTTTCGCCGAAAATTATTCAGCCGATTATCACTTGCCAACTTACGTTTCGCAGAATTTTATTTTGCAGAATAATCATTTGCCAACTTGTGATATAATTTTGTTTTTATTTCCCAACCTCACTGTTGCCAACTTTACGTTTGGTCTTCCTTTTAGAATGACACTTTTCAAAATGCCAACTTTCAAGTAGCGAATGTTTTAGTTAGCGTAATATTCACAGACCAAGTAGAGATTCTACGCATCAGACGGAAATGTTCCATAGTAAAAAATGCGCTGTGGAAACTGCACTAATAGAATGTGACAGCTCATTTTTAAAAATTGTATTATTTGATTATTTGAGGAACTTTGAAAATGTAACCGATGTAGCATATTTAAATGCCCTGCGTAGTAAAATAAAAGCGATTTGGTTCTGGCACTTCGCCGGCCGCTGCCGCGGCACGCTCGCTTGGCTCGTGCATTGTTTATCAGCATACTAACCTAACCGATTCCTTTCGATTTCAATTGAACTTATCAAAGTACGAAAAGGGAACTATTACACAGACGAAACGTTATTCGTCTAAAAGTTGTCTGGCCTAATGAATAATTTGACAAAAGATAAATGCCCGAAACGTTTTTTGTCATTACAATAATCAGCTTAACAACAATTCTACCAAATGAAACGTTGTTATACAAAAAATTGACAATCGTTAGTTGTCAAAGTGAAAAATAGGCGAAACGTTGGTTGGCAAGTGACAATCGGCCAAACAATTTTCGGCGAAAAGGCAGGATCCCCTTTATTTAAACATCTTATGCAAAAGATCTCTTAGCTATAAATTTAAAACATAATAATTTTAAGCGAACAAACCATTTTTATCATTTAGGTGTTAATGAGGCGTCCTTTTATAATAAATAATATAACAAAAGGGCCATACTGATGCAAGTAAGTAGTCGTTACATGAGCCATGTCAGGGGCCTTTGGCGTCTCAATAGTAACCCTTAACGTGCCTTACGAAGCACGGATCATCTTACTTTCGAACAGTCAAGTGATCAGCCTGTAATGTCCTAACCAAACTAGGGTTCACAAAGTGACTTTTGTGATATGTCCCCACCGGGACTCGAACCCGGGGCCTTCGGATCGTGAGCAAAACGCTCAACCACTGGACCACGGAGACTACCGCACCGCTTGTATACTACCTCCATGTCGCGTGTAAGCCTACCGTTGCGGCGTGGGAAACCAATCCAGATATCATTACTTGTTACTATTACCACAACAAGACTTCCAGCCACAATTACTAACTGTTCACGTCCACGTGTTTATTAATTAGAATAGCATACATACATAAACTCACGCCCATTTCCCTCCAGGGTAAGCAGAGACTATTTGCTATATTGATAGGAATTCCATTTGCTTCGATACTGCCATACTTCTCTTGCTTCCTCCACATTCATCAATGGCGTATTTAATGTAAAAAAGCTTATTATAAGATTAATGATTGTCTAAATGATAAAAATGTCTGGTATTTAATGTGTTCCTCTAGTTATTAAATAACTTGTAATGTACCCTCATTAATTTAAAAGCTGTGTTGCTGTTGTAGTTTCTTGTCATTTCTTCTCCTCAGCCATAACACCTTGCGAAATGACGTAAATTCAAAAATGTTACATTACCCTTCAACAAGTTTATCCATGATAATTACGTTGAATAACTGATTCTGATTTCTGCTTCATACACGCACGCCGGTTCAGAGTAGATCGTACTAAACCTTTTCTAAGGACATCTCCAATTTGGTCAATGTAAGTCCTTCTAAGTCTTCCTCTGCCAGCCCTACCATCAACTTTCGTTTTATATACCGCTTTCGCAATTCACTCGCTCGCTTTAGAATAGAACAGAAATAGTTTATTATAAAAGGGCGCTTCACACAAACACAAGACGATAACATATCAAATTTCGACAAGACAATTACAAGAAAGCAAGACGGATGTTCATCGAATTGAACATAATGTGGTGGTGGACGTTCCCCCGATACCGACCCCGCCGGCGTGGTCGACGATTTTCCTCATTCAGCGCTTATCGCTATCGACCCACTAGGGTCTATTAATTCTTTCAAATATTCTTCCTCTCAGATGACGCCCTGAGCCGAGGTTCGCGCCCAACTGGGCACCCTCAGGCCTGTTGTCTTAATTTTTGTACCGGGTGAGAGCCTTCAGCGCTCCTCATTTGTCCGGCCAAGTAGTTAATGCCATCCGCAATAAACTACGTCAAAAAAAAACAAAATAGGTGGACGTCCTGAGATAAAAGGGCCTCACTCAGCACAAGTCGCGGCGTGAACCACGACGCTGGTGTTATGTGGACCCTATTGGGTGACGCACGAACATCGTTATCCATAAATATGTGTTAATGGTGTACATACATTATAATATATTACCAAATTACTTTAATAAAATTAGAATGTACATAAACAAATATTAATCTTTCGAACGCCGGAACGCGGATCTCGACCAGACACAATGTAAAATCTATTGTGTCTGGTATCTCGGCATATGAGAGGTTAATAATAATTACTGCTCAGCCCCTTTGAGATCTTTAGAGTTTTTTTATATTTTTTCTTGTTTTTGCTATACCCTCCCGGGTCCATATGTGGCACTATACGATCTTCTTCTCATAACCCACACGATAGAAGAAGATCCAAACATGAATTCGCAAACAAAATCGACAATCACTGGTTTAGGCCTGGATTGGAACCTGCGACCTTAAAGTGTGAGGCCAGCATTCTACTAACTGGGCTACCACGGATTCAACCCATTCTGTAAGTAGTCCCAAATTTAGGTACCTATGCCCCAGTAACCTTTACCGTGTTCTCTGCCTACCCCTAACGGGAAATAGCCGTGGTCTTAAGAATGTACTTACTATATTACAAGAGGAGCTCGGTGGCGCAGCGGTAAATGCGCTCGGCCTGCGATTGTTGAAGTTAAGCAACTTTCGCAAAGGCCAGTCATAGGATGGGTGACCACAAAAAAAAAAGTTTTCATCTCGAGCTCCTCCGTGCTTCGGAAGGCACGTTAAGCCGTTGGTCCCGGCTGCATTAGCAGTCGTTAATAACCACCAATCCGCAATGGGCCCGCGTGGTGGTTTAAGGCCCGATCTCCCTATCCATCTATAGGGAAGGCCCGTGCCCCAGCAGTGGGGACGTTAATGGGCTGGTGATGATGATGATGATATTACAAGATACCCGAGAACAAACGCGCTTGTTTGTTCGCTCGGGATTCGAACCTGCGACCTCAAAGTGTGAGGCAAGCGTTTTACCAATTGGGCCACCACGGATCAAATTATATAACTTGGCTAATTACTTAAAGGTTTTCCTTGAAAGTAATTAATAAATTGTCGAGTAAACAGAAGCCTTGCTACTGCCTTACCTATTAGAGAAGGTCCGACATACATATGTATACATAAACTCACGCCTATTTCCCACCGGGGTAAGCAGAGACTATTTATTCTATATGCTTCGATCCTGACACACTTCTCTTGCTTCCTTCACATTCATCAATCGTTTCATACACGCACGCCGGTTCAGAGTAGATCGTAACATTTCCAATTTGGTCAATGTATGTCCTTCTGCCAGCCCTACCACCGACCTTCGCTTTATAGGTATACTGCTTTCGTAATCCTATTATCCTTCATTCGCTCTAAATGTCCAAACCAACTTAACATTCCCGTCTCAATGTTAATCACAATATCGCCTTTTGAATGAATGAATAAATGTTTATTTCGAATATGGATCCATAGCAATAAAAAATGAAACTGCAGGGGGGTTAAAATGGCCACATCGAAGCAATTCATCTAAGAAAGCAATATTGCAATTTGACATTTGCGCATATAAAAGTAAGTGCGCAATGCAAACAAATGTTAAATAGCAATATTGCTTTCTTAGATGAATTGCGTCGACGGACCCCATATCCCGACTGTTTTTTTGCTTTTCCCCGAAGGGTAAGGCAAAGCGAACTATGCCCATACAGCCATGTCTTACGTATTTTTATCCCGGCTTAACTGGTATAATATGAATATGTTTTACACCACATCTCTCTCTTATCACTCTGTCCCTGTCAGACAAGTTCCGAGTAGTCGGAAAAGGCGACTAGTTCTGTCCTGCTCTAACACAAATGCCAAAATCATTCGATGCTTGGTATCACGTGGTTTCCAGAATTTGTGCCCGGTTAATGGCAATAAGCTCACCCCATATTAGATGAGAATCAAACATAGCTGGCGAGGAGTGGGTGTATGTATATACTGTACACCTCAGCCAACCCCTTCGCCGATACAGGCGTGATGTTATATTACTGGTTTAGGCCTGCGCTGGATTTGAACCAGCGATCTCACAATGCGAGACGAGCGCTCTTTCAACTGGTCTACGGAATCTACGGCTCTGCACATAATAACATAAGCTCACGACTATATCCCAATTGGGGTAGTCAGAGGTACATCCATCGCAAGATGAACTAGGTACCCACACCTCACCGAGCTTTCTGTCACACCACCGTGATAGGTGAGCCGTATCGCCGTCTATAATAGTCGAGACAACTGTGTTAGTGAGAACTGCACTTGAAATAAATTAATAACTCATTGGTTTGCCATCCACACCTCACCGAGCTTTCTGTTAGTGTGTTTTTCAAACATAATAATAGCTTAGTAAACATTATAAAATGGTTTAAACAATCTTGACGCTTGTTATCCAAATCAAAAACAAGATAACTTCGCGTCAACGCCCGCACTAAATTAAATTCACATCACACTGATATTGATAACACTATCACTTGAAATTATCAATTTATCCTACAGTTTTCTGATAAAAAGCGACCATCAACTTCTATAAGAAAAATGTCCGCTACTCAGCCCTTTAGGGGATAGAGTCATGTTTTATACGTACGTTAGTAGCCGAATTTTTAAAGTGTGCTACTGTGAAAGTTTCTTCAAAATATTTTTAGTAGTTTAGGAGAAACAATTGATAAATGTGAAGGAAGCAAGAGAAGTGAGCCAGGATCGAGGCAAATGGAATTCCATAGTCTCTGCTTACTATAAACTGATAACTTTTTTTTTTTTTCCGTTCTTTTTATCTGCAATCAGTCGCAAGACTTTTATCAGATTTGTTGCATTGTTATTGGTTTGTTTGAAGTAAAGCAACCAATGTCACTATCTTCAATTTTTTTTGTGCCCAAGAACATCCATTCTCTTGAGCCTCTTCACCCTACTGCTGGTTTCCAACAGCATGGTTGCTAAAGGATTTGGATGGTTGTTCAACCGTTCCATATGCCTTTTATTGTGCTTTTCAATTTCTTCTGCAATTGTTGGCAATTCTAGGTGTTTATGGATCTCTGAGTTGCGGATAAACCAGGGAGCGCATGCAATGGTCTTTAAAATTGCGTTTTGGCCTCTCTGTAGACACTGTATATCGGTTTTGCTAGCGATAGCCCATAATTGTATGCCATACAACCAAGCAACTGATAACTAATTACATTTTTTAAACATTACTCCTACCATCCATCAATGTCCAACGCATTACGTCTTAAACATGTCGAACAAATCTATTTTGTCTTCGACAGAAATATTAGATTAACTGATAAAACATAGATAAAGTTCTTTAGCTAGATTTTTATGTGAATATATACTATGTAACATACAAAACATAATTGCTAAAATGGAAATGGGCGGGACATACTATTAGAAGAGGAGATAATGGAGCAAAGTTGTTACACTATGGTACCCTAGAGGCCATAAGAGAAACAGGGGTAGGCAATTTAAAAGGTGGGCCGATGAAATAATTTCAATGGCTGGAAACACTAAGGGTGGTATTAATAAACTAATCTCAGCTTCGAGACTGCCCTCAAGATCATGTCAATGTGACAGTTCTCATATAAAAACAGGGACTTGAGCATGGTCTTGAGGGCAGTCTCAGCTGAGATTAGTTTATTAATACCACCCTAAGACCTGGACCAGATTAGTGCACAACAAAGTAGAATGGAGAAAACTGGGGGAGACATGAATATTACCTAGCTTTATTTCTGTGTTGACAGTTTTTAATTTATTCATAATAATAATAATAATAATAAAAGAAGTTTATTCAACCACAAATAAAATATGATGATTAAAATATGATGAAAAAATTACATCATTTTTTGAAAAAAAAAAAAAAAACAACAAATTTAAATGTGCCATAACAAACAAAAAATGTTTTCTTTTTTCTATTTAATTTTTAAAATTTAATTTAATAAAGAAAAATGTAATAATAAGTGCCACATTTTGTCACGTTTTTCTATGACATCACAGGGTGCTTTTTCATACAATTTTCATGGTAATTTTGTGTTTTGACATTTAGTAAAAAGTATCTGATTTGACTAGTTGGAAACTACCCTATTGTTACTTATGCATGGCTCTCTCTCTATCCCAAAGGTTAAGGGTATCACATGACTACAGGTGCAGTGAGAGGCACTCTATCCTTGTCTCTTTTCAACAAATTCAAAACAGCAAAAAAACTAACTGCCTATCCACTCGTACTTAAAATATGTGACATGTTTTACATTAATTACTAACATAACATAATAATATTTGCATAAATCCTTGCCGGGACCAAGTACACGTAGGTATTTTATTGATTATGAATAATTCATAACAACGCATAATCTTGTCTACTTAGGTAAATTAATGAATGTGTGCATTTAACAACTTCATAATGTGGGCTTGTCTTAGAGCAGTTATGCACTATATTCGTCACCATCCGTCATTTTCGTAATCAGATGAAATATTGTATGTAATCAGCCATACAAATAGTTTTAGAACCACTATCAAGTAAGGCTTTTTAGTTTATATTGTTTGGTTGACCAATCCTTTGCCTAAGGGATAGGTAGGGATAGGCACTCAGGGTGTTCAAAGCCTCGTTAAAAATAAGAAAAAAAAAGGACCACTTTGGATTTATTATTATTATATTAAATAAGATTTAGTATGTAAATGCCCTTACACATTCCTGCATAAACTCAGAATTAAGGAAAACAAGTTATATATTAAGTAATTAGGTATGTTGTTATATATAGCACTTATATCAAAGTAGCTGCGAGCTATGTTATAGAATTGTGGCTCAGCTCAATCCAATAGGGTTATGGGAATTACTGTAATTGTGTATGTCTTCTTTTTCCTCTATTCCTATCTCTGTCAGTGGGAGTGAAGAAGTCTCTTTTGTAAATTAAATATTGGTTTATATGAAACCTGCCTAAATCCTATGTTTGTATACCTACCTCCTTTGAGGAAAATAAAGTTAAGAGCCATAAATCTCATTGCATTGTTTTTACTTTACGCAGGTAGTAAATCTTTCGTCGAGCCTACTTTTGTTTCGTTTTATTTTTTCAGATATAAAAAGAACTATATCAAAAGAACTTAACAAAATCTTAGACGCGACGCAAAATTATTAACAATGCGATATGGTTCAAATAAAATGATCTGAGCCAAAACAATAATGCTATTACAGCCTGCCTGATACTTTCACCGCAGATAATCATCTCGCAAAACCTTACCATCTGCGGTTATGCAAAAAGATTTTATGCAACGAAAAACTACACTTTTTTAACATAAAAATATGCATAAAATTAACTCACATGCAATATTACGCGGTAAATAGTATGCTGTCGTGGAGAAAACAGAATCACCTGTGTAGAAGTCACGATAAGAGTTCACGACAAACGATCACAATAATTGTATCTTTTGTCCAAACATCCACAAAGCAATATGGACAGTCTGTCACTCACAGTCACGCGTACACATGGAACGGATGGGTAAGAACAACAAACTCTTCACAATTTGAACAATTCACACAACTTCCACTGTTATTTTACCGTCCGAAATAATTCCTTTGCCAGTTGGCAACTTGGCACTTGCCAATCGGCAAAAATTCTTTTGAAATTGATTGATTGATTTGTTGAATTCGGTCGTGTTTAGCTCATTTTGTTCGTTCGCGAATGAATGTATAATTTACGTCATTTGCGTTCAGAAAATAAACTAGAGATGGACCTGAGGATGAGACGTACTAGTGGCACTAGTAAATAAAATACACACTAAAGATTTTTTTTATTTGGATGCTTCCCTGGATGGAAGGCTAGCCCAGAGGAAGCACTGGAGAGAGAATCTTAGAAGACATGGGCCTTGCCCAGCAGGGGGACACCTCAGTTTCTGTCTGCTATTCTCTTGGTTTAAATACTTTATGATGAGAGTTGGACTACATCATTCTCCTTTTATGAGACACTGGAGGATTAAAGATATAAATGGCACTTTAATAATTATTCCAACAAAAGTAAATGGAATCGTATATATGCCGCGCAGAGTCAGTTTCCGGCAGGTTTCCGGGAGTGAATAAACCGTTAACATAACGAAATAAAAGTAGATAAAATTCGATTTCCAAAAAATAATATAACGTTCATCACTAGCTCGTGTTCACGTAGCTCTATTCCAAACAACGCTATTGCTGTCTTTTTCTAACGTGCGCAAATGTACTATCTGTCTTTGTTTAAGAATGTTGTTTCTTGGTAAAATCTGCTATAAGAACATGTGTCAAATAATCGACTTTGTGTTGACGTTTTTGTTGCTGTAAAATATAAATTTCCTAATTCCCTCTCGTATTGATAATCGTTATTTTGTGCTAGCATTATTAATTATCTTTTAAAAAAGTTGATAATCGTTAAATTTTGTAATTACGTAAAGGTAGAAATAGTATATAACCTCAAATATGGATGAAAGCGGCTCGTCGACCGAGGCGCCACAACAAGAGGAACGGAGTGAATTTAAGAAGCCAATACTCTTCGGTCGTATAGGCAAGCTCCCGAGGAAAGTCAAGAGTGAAGCTGATAGACCTCCGGAGCCGAAAAGCGTTGAAAACGACGACTCATCAAACTCGAAAAATTCTTTGCCTCCTGCAGTATTATTGAAGGAGTTATCTACTCCTGTACCCTATAAAGAACCCAAATGGTCAGGGGTCTGTCCGGAGGGTAAGATGTTTTCGTATTACAGACGAAAAAGGCCAGAGTAGTCACATTCAAAGCTGTACTAGGATTTATTTTGTGCGGATACTGAAATACTTAAATTATTATTATCAGTGGATATAATTTTGTAATCATAAATACTTTTTTTCCAGGATCAGGATATGCCTTAGAAGTATTGAAGTCTGGAATGATAGTGGAGAAAGTTGAGTTATCAAAGAAGCCCTACTATGTGTTTGGGAGACTCGCCAACTGCGATGTGGTCATGGGCCATCCTACTGTCTCTAGGTATGTCAACATTGAATTTGACAAGGTTTTTTTAAATCACACTTTTTTGGCTTGAGCCGCTCTTGGTGGCTATGCCAGCCTCATAGCAGCGTTTAATGATAATCAAACCATAATTTTACAATAGATCAGCACTACACCATGTCTTTCAGGGATATTTATTCCTAAGAGACACAGTACAGCATTTATATACAAGTCAAAATTGAATGAGAGACTATCCACGCTATGTTCCCCAAAAAAAAATATTATCATGGATAACACACATAGGTATGCAACTCTTTTTATCTTTGTTTTTTTTGGGTTTAAACAAAGACCCTAGTTATTACACGCAGGCACAATACACCGTCCACCCATTGATCAAAATAAAGAGAAGCAATATAGGTAACAACATAATTCTATACATAATCTGATCCAAATATAAAGCAACAATTATTTTTATATATATGCTGCCATTACATTATTCTTTTGAATAATTATGTACCCAAGCAATGAGATAATAGGTAATTATCGAGTTAAATCTGTATAACTCCATCTACATTGTGTTTGGGGAAAATAGCCTGAAAAGTATCTCATTTAATTTTGAAGGTAATGAATAAAATAATAATTCTTTATTGACCTTATAAAAATACATTTTTTGAAGGCTCTGACCCCTAAACTAGGCTAAGAACCTGTATTTCAAGGGTCAGTGGCTTCTCCCATTTAAATATACAAAACAGAAAGTCAGAAACAGAATCTAAAACTAAATTAAATTAAACTTACATTCATAGGAGGTAGGTTAGTAATCTATGTTGCTAGTAATTATTAATACGATATCATATTTTAAACATAAACATACTTACATACAGTTTTATGTAAACCTACACGAACATATAGTTATATATATATATATATATATACAGGGTGTAACGGAAGGGGGGTATCAACCCGAAGTGTGCCAACTCTGTCACTATCTACAAATCACATGCGAGAGTATTGGCCGCCTAAGTTCATATTTGCATTAGTTATGAGCAATTGAATTCCAGGTCTTCATGTAATAAATTCAAATTTGCACAACACTACGTAGCAATCAGCTGTTCAAGGTATTTAACTTTTGAGTGAACAGCTACCACCTCTTTTATTTATGCCTGCCCTAGTAAAGGGTAAACGTGCCAGTGATGGCCATAAATAATCAATATTTTTTAAAATGTTTTGTTTCATTCTTGTGAGGCCAAGATTTCCAGACACAATAGTTAAAAAAACAATGGGCTTTGGTCCCGGTTACTACTTACTGATGTAAGTAAGTAGTCGTTACATGAGCGATGTCAGGGGCATTTGACGGCTCAATAATAACCCTCGCACCAGGTTATCCACCTCGCAACCCATAGGATAGAAGAAGATTTGAACATACATAAATCACGGCTTTATCCCTAATGGACCAGACAGAGCCACAAGTAATTACACATATCTAATATCACACTTACTGCGCTACTGAGGTGGGCAGAGTCACTTTGTTGTACAAGTTTTGTCCAAAAATTTAGTCGATTACCTACATTAATAGTTGATAAAGAAATGTACTTTATAATGCATCTCGTCTCCTTGTGTATTATGCTTTATTTTATGATTATGTAATATCAGGCTCCCTTAACACCAAATCCAGGTCAAATGGGCATCACGCTAGCGGCGAATGCGTTCATGGCTAGCTAGGTACGGGACAGTTTCATTAGAATACTTTCAGAGTTTTGCAGGCCCTAAACAACTACTACTAATACTCATACAGTTACCACCAATCACTGACTAAGGTGTGCAAGTACAACCACGTCACTTTACAATGGATCAAAGGACACAGCGATTCAAGAGGTAACGACGCGGCGGACGAGTTGGCCAGAAGGGGAACGGGAGGTAACAGCCATCGGTCCGGAACCGATATTGCCGATCTCATTCGGACAGGTTCGCTCGCTGCTACGAACGAGAGCAGCCAACAAACACACCTTTTTTTGACGTGACTTATCGAAGATTTGCCGCAAATGACATTAACTACTTGGCCGGACAAATGGGGAGCGCTGAAGGCTCTCACCCGTTACATCGTTTAAGACAACAGGCCTGAGGGTGCCCAGTTGAGCGCGAACCTGGGCTCAGGGCGTCGTCTGAGAGGAAAAATATTTGAAAGAATTAAATGACCCTAGTAAGCCGATAGCGATAAGCGCTGATTGAGGGAAGTCGTCGACCACGCCGGCGGTGTCGGTATCGGGGTCCTGAAGTGTTTGTTGTCGCGAGCTGATTGGCTGATGGCTTGAGTAATCGGGTCGGGATCGTATTACATCCTTCGGACGCCGATGCTATTCAGTACCGTTCCTAAGCGGGATGTATTCGGAAGCCGCAACTACCAGGGGATTTGTTTGGTGCGGAGCAGAATCAAACGAAAAAACGCTTTGAAGCTAATTTGAGCCATTGGGCAATGGTTGGCAGACCTAGGTCAATGTGCAGATTTCCATTGCGAAAGAACCACGGAGCTCCCGTGGATTTCGTGAAACGATTTTGTATTACCTGTAGACGGTAGATTTGAGAGAGACTCACGTGAGCGAAAACTACCCCTGCATAGGTCATGATCGGACGGATGCAAGTCGTGTAGATTTTCACCTTATTCCTAAGGGATAATTTACTACGCTTGTTAAGGAGACAATGAACACGGCCCATTACAAACGTGGCGCAATCGCGTACACGTTGGATATGGGCCTTGAAAGTAAGACGTCTATCTAAGACTACGCTGAGATATTTGACTTGCTCCTCCCAAGGGATCGGCTTGCCAGACACCTTGATGACTTAAGTTGACAGCGTGACAGTGACGTGTTATAATAGCCCTTTGAAAAGTACACCGCTGCACTTTTCTCCGGGTTTACCTTGATTCTCCATTTGCGAAACTACTTGCCCAAGGCATTGGCGCGTTGGAGAATTCCGGTCATCATAACTCGACCACGGCACGTAGAATAGATGGCTGTATCATCCGCAAATAAAGCTAGTTCGGTATTAGGATATTTGGGAATGAACAAACACACCAGACTATGAACCACAGTAAATAAATGCAGGCAGGCTAAGATGGCACTACCCAACATTAATAGTTGTCTCTCCAAAAGAATTCTAAATGTGAAGAGGTCTCCACTAATACAGGTAACAGCTACAGGTAGCAGGTGTAGCTGTGTGGTCACGGTGATATCAACAAACATCTGTTTACACTAGGTGTCACCGACAAGCCCCTGTGCAGAACCTGCATGGACGAGACAGCGGCCCATGTGCTACTGGAGTGTGAAGGAGCCGCCAACTACCGGGTCCGGCACCTTGGCCAGACGGGGTGCCTCCCTGAGGCGGCCGGCAACGTCAGAGGCTTGTTAGAATTCCTTGGGGATTTACAACATAGTAAAAGCAAAATAAATTTCTCAAGTACCGTTGTGACTGCCTACCCCTTAGTGATACGGGCGTGATATTATGTTAGTATGTTCTGATTACTTATGGCTCTGCCGACCCCATTAGGGATACGAGCAGCTGCAAGTGATTGTGTATCTTATTAACGAGACATTAATGTTACGTTTACAACATAGTAATGACAAAATTAATTTCTCAAGTAAAGTACCTACCTAACATAACTTTACTTTTACTATGATATGGTAAAAGTAATCTTAAAATAAGTAATACAATACTTTCATACAATACAATAATACTTTATTGCGTACAAGGAAATAAAAACACATAACAGTATTTTTTTAAATCTTTTTCTATCGTGTGGATTGTGAGGTGGATTACCAACCTCATCACCCCTGGTGACTAACCTAACCTCGTCACTATTGAGCCGCCAAAGGCCCCTGACATGACTCATGTAATGACTACTTTCTTACATAAGTAAGTAGTCACCGGGACCAACCGTGCTTTCCGAAGCACGGAATTGCAAATTGCATTGGGACAGTTAATGGGATTTATACCCTGTACCAGGATGCCAGAGCTCGCGAATAGAAAAAGGCACGCTAGTGTTTCGAACTATCGATAGTTCAGTATCGATTATCGATCACAAACATTTTCAACTACGATTTTGATTGGTAGAAATAAAAAAAATAACTTTTCAAAAAATCTAAATCCATGGACTTTTGAGTGATTGAAATTCAGTTTAGACAATCAGCCCACTCAAAATAACCATACTATCGGAGTGTTGCAATACTATTGACTGAGGGCAAAATTATCGATAGTTTGTTATTAATCCGCAACGATACTATCGATTGTATTGCACTTAGGTAATAAAATCGAAAATATTCCCACTTTCCGAGTTATCAATAGTCTTGCTATCGATCGACTCTCGGTCGGGATAGATTATCGATAGTATTTTTTTTGATCGGCAAGCACTAGTGCACCCGAAATTCAAAATGGCGGTGCTGTTAAGGGAAAGTTATCATTAACCATGATAAAAAATATTATTTTTTTTGTATTTTTTTTTCCTTCCTAAATTGTAGTCGTGTATTGTCCAACAGTGAACAATAACATCACGCCTTTTTCCCATTGGAGTAGACAGAGACTGCGGAATTTCACTTACCACTTCACGCTCGTATCGCTACATGCCCGTACCAGACATACATACATAATATCACGCCTTTATCTCTTATGGGTGATCCGGAGTTTGAAGAAGCCGTACTAGCCGTGCAGCCAACCCAAGGACTACCACGCGAACCTTACCACATGTAACGTACGCCCGAGCTCATTCCTGCTGATTATTTACCTCGTGTGGCATTCTGCGAATGGTACCGAGCTCAAGTGGAAAACTCACCAGACTTTGCTTCGAAAGTGTTGTGGACAGATGAAGCGTCATTTGTAAGAGAGGAGATTAGTAATATTCATAATGAACATTACTGGTCGCACACCAACCCCCACCTGTCCTCCCAGTCGTCGTTCCAACACCAATCATGGAGGATCAATGTTTGGGCTGGTATTGTTGGAGGTGTGCTTATGGGGCCACACTTTCTGGATCAACACCAAGGGAGCAGTTGCAGCAGCGCATCATTGAAGCGTTACTAACGGTGACGCCGGAGATGTTGCGCAATACCAGGGCATCTAGCTAAAGGCGAGCAGGTCTGTGCATCGAACGGGGAGGACGACATTTCGAACCTTTCTAGTAAAACGTAAGTCTAATTATTAATTACCTACCTACTTACCCACACTTTCACACTTTTTTTTCCTATTTACTATTAAATTAAATACCTTACCTAAACAAATAGGTAATTTTAACTTATTTTACACGTCATAAAATTATGTGAGAATAGTTGTCAAAGCAAAATGACTCCAATTATTAGACGCTTTAGTGTCATTATTGTTTGTTACAGTCGCCGACTCGGATTGTTCCAATCGGCCGCCGACTCCTTTTGACGTTGCCGCCAAAGCCGCCGCCCGCTCGAATTTCGTACCTATCGCGGCCGTGCGAGCGCCGCGAGTACCAGGCGACCAGGACGCGCTAGGAGATTTGTGTAGTGCCAATATTTGAGTGGATTAAGAACAGTGACCTCAATAGTGCTGTGCCGCGTTTTTTACATGCTGGGAATATTAAAATATTTTTTTTAACTGAAATTGAAAAAAATATCAAAAGTGTTTTTTTTTAATTGAAATTTCGCAGATAAGATCTACATAAGGTATAGTTTTGTCCCCTTTCGGCTTGATACCCCCGTTCCGTTACACCCTGTATATGTCAAATGAGATCCATGGACTCATTACATTCTCTATGGTATTAATAATCTTTGTCTTATAAAATGTCAAAAATATAATTTTATTTTCTGAAGAAGAGGTTATGTAAAAATGTGAAATTATTTGCTTCGAATGTTGTTTTATAATGTCTTCTTAAAGACAATGAAATATTCTTGTGAAATAAAAACTATGTTGCGTTTCTCTGAAATAAAGAATTTTTATTAATACACTTGTTATGTAAGTAATTACATTATTCTATACTAAATAACTAAATTCACCTGAAATAAAGAAACAACATTCGAAGCAAATAATTTTATGTTTTTACATAACCTCTTCTTCAGAAAATAAAATTATATTTTTGACTTTTATAAGACAAAGATTATTAATACCATAGAGAATGTAATGAGTCCATGGATCTCATATATTTATATATTTTATTACATTTACATATATATAGGTTCATAATAAATAAAAATAGCCTTCAATCACCGACATTATTACATAATTTTACTTAAATATCTATATGTTTATTTATATGTCAGGCTGTCCTAGGACATAGGCCTCCTCCTCATTGCGCCACACCTGTCTGTCGCCTGTTGACCTTTTCCAACCCTGTGGCCGATCGTCTTCCCACCTTTAAAAAGGCGAAAAGGGAGACCAAATTTTGAAGGTAAAATTAAAAAAGTAGTATTAGTAGTGAGTAGAATTGAATTTTGAAAGAAAACTTAAATTACACCATATTACATAACATTGCATTATAGTGAAAACCACGTAAACTCCATTTTGAAAAATCACATCAAAGATAAAAGTTACACATATCTGTAATTAATGAAATTAAATCAAATCAAATTTACTTTATTGCACACATCATACAAAATAAATTTATACAAATTATATTAATTAATAAGTAAATAAAATAATAAAGTGGACTATAGACACCACAGAATGGTACCCCAGAGATGGTAAAAGGCGAAAAGGTAGACCAAACAAAAGGTGGGAAGACAACCTACCACAAGGTTGGAGAAGGTCAACAGGCGACAGACAGGTGTGGCGCAATGAGGAGCCCAACATATAAATAAACATATAGATAATTAAGTAAAACTATGTAATAATGTTGGTGATTGAAGGCTATTTTTATTTATTTATTTATTCAATAAAATAATATTTATTAATTATTTAATAATTATTATTTATTTTTTATTAACAAAGGCATCACTATAGCACCCTCTACATTTTTCATGCTCATTAGAATTGCTGATTGGCAGAGCACTAAAAGCCTTGAGGCTTTTAGTTTATATAATCTGGTTGGCCAAGTCTTTGCCTAAGGGATAGGTATGCGAAAGCACCTATTAGGCTGACACCATCACTCGGGGAGTTCAAAAATTATAAAAAAAATATTGATTAATTCCAGGCACCACGCAGTCCTCCAATACAAAGCCTTCGCCGAGGACTCGGAACCCGCCTGTGGCTGGTACCTGTACGACCTGGGCAGCACCCATGGGACGTACCTCAACAAGGAGAAACTCAAGCCAGCTCACTACACCAGGGTGCGAGTGGGACATCAACTCAAGTTCGGAACCAGTACCCGGACTTATATTATGATGGTGAGTGGCATTAGGCTAGTTATTTTTTTTTAATGTTTATCCCCTTAGGGAAAGGCAAAGGCAAAGCCAATAGGCTTGTTCACTTCACTTTTTATTGTCTATGGTTTCCGCTTTTCGGCGGGAAACGGGAACGGGACAGTTGCTTTCTTCATTGAGTAATCTAAATAATTAATACGAAGTGGTGTTTTGTGGTTAATGATCGCATTAAGTTAGTCAGAAGACATTCGCGAGTGTTATTATATTGGAGTATTCAATGAACAAAGTTTATCTGCCTATTTTCGCTTCGTGCCGGGAAGCCGCTTCATAACTCAAAAGTTTATGCGGACTTTTGAGTTAATTCGTTTGGGGTTCGGAGTAGGAGTCTACTCCGAGGGTGGGGGCTTAGGTTTCATCATCATCATTCATCACCTTTCATCATTTCATTAATCATCAAGAAAAAAAAAAATACGTAAGACATGGCTGTATGGGCATAGTTCCCTTTGCCTTACCCTTCGGGGAAAACCAAAACAAAAAAAAAATGTCTATGGTTTCATCGTTCAGAGGGCTTAGCACCGTAAGCGTGCGACTCTTTCTCGCCTCGACATACGTCACCCGTCACTCTCTCACAGTACTGCACGGAAAGAGACAGATGATCTCTGTCGCGGTGAGAAAGAGTGGCGTGCTTACGGTGCTAAGCCTGCAGAAACGCAGCCACTGCCAATGTCAAGGATCTGAAGAAACATCTAATGAAATCAGTTACTTTTTACTAAGCGTCAAACAAAACACGAAATTATGATGGAATTTGTATGAAAAGCACACTGTGACGTCATAGAAAAACGTTATAAAATGTCTGACTTATTATTGCATTCTTCTTGATTGAAATTCATAAATAAGTTAAATAGAAAAAGGAAAAAAGAAAAGCGAGGAGTGCGTGTATACAGGGTGTTAGCGACACCGTAACGAAAACTTTGAGTTAATATGAAATATAATTTATCGTCGTAAAATGATTATTTTTTTCAATCAAATTCAATTGTATACTTTTACGATATGATATTAACTCAGAATCATGAGTTGAATCATCCCTCAAAGTTTTCGTTACGGTGTCACTAACACCCTGTATAATATACACCACTGCCTACCCCTTCGGGGATACAGGCGTGATGTGGTCATTTTGTTGGTTCTTCAGGGCCCCGATTTCGACTGCGAAGGCGAATCAGACTTGACGGTGACAGAAATAAAGAAGAAGGCAGAGGAACTGAAGTTGGACAGAGAAAGAATGATGCGGGAGGCCGCGCAGCAGAGAGAGATAGATAGACTCGAGGAGGAGAGGAAGAGAGAGGAACAGGGCATCGATTGGGGAATGGGTGAGATAGTTTTTCAGATAATTACATTCTTGTATATACATACGGTCACGAGTACCAATATATATACACTTTGATACCATGTCACATAAACTTTTTTGACAAATTAAACCGTAAGTCTCATTAAATGTCAAATATGATAGTGCGACATGGTTCTAAAGTGGGGCATGATAATTGCTCATGACTGTACATACATAAAGTTACGCCTATTTCCCACCGGGACAAGTAGACGTCTTATTTTGCGTTTTTTAATAATATTTTTTTTAGTAATAATACATAACATAAGTTGGCGATTATCTTCTTTATTCTTCTCTTATTAAAATAGCTATATGACCACTACCCCCCAACCCCCACCGATACAACCAGCCAACAAATACTAGAACACAATGAAGCACCCCATCAGAGCAACAACATACTTCATATTGCGACACTCAATACGCTGTCCCTGAGAACTAGCGAGAACCTGGCTGAACTAATGCTAGCCCTTACAAACTGGCCAGTGATAGGTTTAAGTGAGGTTCGACGATTGGGTGATCGAATAGAGAAAAATGGAAGGAGCTGGGGGAGGCCTTTGCCTGCAGAAGGCACACAGGCGAAAAAAAAAACAAAAAAAAACAACTAAATAATAATAATAAAAAAGTCTGAAATAAAGGCTTATAATAATAATAATAATATTAAAATAGCACCTTTTTATTTTTCTGTCAGGCGAGGACGCGGAAGAAGAGCCGGACTTAGCTGAAAACCCATACGCCAACACCGGCAACGAAGAGTTATATTTGGAGGACCCCAAGAAGACCCTACGAGGGTACTACGAGCGGGAGGGACACGAGCTGAGCTACCATTGCGAGGAGAGGGGCCCAGGACAGTTCCTATGCAGGTAAAATAAAGAACCTAATTGTCAGGAGAGAACTGGTGTCAGAAGAGAACTATTATGTCAGCAGAGAACTCGTGTCAGGAGAGAGTTCTCTTGTGCCTATTGTAACTGAAGGACTCCATTCCATCTACGGACTAGGCGTCGGCAAGCATTTGAAAGAAAGAAAGAAGAAAGAAAGTATTTATTATTAGATGACGCCACAGTAACAATACAAACACAGTAGGAAAAAAAAAAAACTTACACAAAATTTCACTCTTATGGATATACCACCAATCCGCACTAAACGTTTCGCCTCTTCCCTTTTTGATGCGAACAGCGAAGGACTGGAACTGTCTGCCGTCGTCTGTTTTTCCGACTCGTTATATTCTGAGTCTTCAAGGCTAGAGTGAATAGGCATTTGCCAGACCATATCGTCACTTACCATCAGGTGAGATTGTGAACGCGAGCCTATTTTCTTAAAAAAAAAGTGGAATTTTCCGTCGTAACCTGTATATTTTTAATCCACAGAGTAGAGCTCCCGATAGACGACGCGCGAGGCAACCCGGTCAAGGCCGAGGTGCTGCATCGAGGCAAGAAGAAGGAAGCCGTGGTGGCCTGCGCGCTGGAGGCCTGTAGGGTGTTGGACAGAGCTGGTCTGCTGAGGCAGGCTAAACATGGTAAGCATAACATAAGCTCACGACTTTATCCCAAATGGAATAGTGGAGGTGAGGAGCTCGGTGGCGCAGCGGTTAACGCGCTCGGTCTGTGATTGTTGAAGTAAAGCAACTTTCGCAGAGGCCGGTCATAGGATGGGTGACCACAAAAAAAAAGTTTTCATCTCGAGCTCCTCCGTGCTTCGGAAGGCACGTTAACCCGTTGGTCTCGGCTGCATTAGCAGCCGTTAATAACCACCAATCCGCACTGGGCCCGCGTGGTGGTTTAAGGCCCGATCTCCCTATCCATCCATAGGGAAGGCCCGTGCCCCAGCAGTGGGGACGTTAAAGGGCTGGTGATGATGATGATGATGATGGGATAGTTCGAGGTACATCCATCGCAAGATGCACTAAGTACCCACACATCACCGAGCTTTCTTTTAGACTGTTAGAGTTTTCGTTACGGTGTTACTTACACCCATACCGCACGGCTACCTGTACAGTCATGAGCAATATAATGTACCCACTTTAGGACTCTGTCGCACTAACATATTTGACATTTAGTAAGACGTACAGTTCAATTTGTCAAAAAAGTTAATGCGACATGGTACCAAAGTGTATACATATTAATACTCAGGGAAATGACAGGATAATTCAGATCATTATTCCGAGTTAATGAATATCAAGTGGAATTTTCCATCGCAAAAGTATGCAATTGAAAATAATTTAAAGAACCACAAAAACAATGAATGTTGCGACGGAAAATTCCATTTGATATCAACTGAGAATCATAGTCTGAATCATCCCCCTCAGTATGCGTTACAATGTCACTAATGCTCTGTATGTGTCCCAGAGTCGAGGAGGCGCAAGGAGCGCGACTGGAGCGCAGACGACTATTACGACTCGGATGAGGACACGTTCCTCGACCGCACGGGCAGCGTCGAGCGGAAGCGGAAGTTACGCATGCAGAGGCACGGAGCCGCTGAGAAGGAGGTGGATAGCGACAAGCCGCTCACCTATGATGATTTGGTGAGTTTGTGAAAGCCAGTAGAGTCAGATGAGAGCCAATAGTCATTTGAGAACCAGTAGAGTCAGATGAGAACCAGAGTCAGACGAGAGCCAGTAGAGTCTGGTGAGAGCCAGTAGGATCAGATAAGAGCCAATCTTCTTCTTATCGTGTCGATGGCAAACTAAATAGTATCGGCCCAAAACTTGGCAACAAGTATGGCGCTATCTGCAGCGCTCATCAGATCCTCCTGCGTGCAGGTGTTCGGGCACGCAGGACACGATGTAAGATGGTCCACCGTTTGGGGAACAGTGCCGCACTTGCACTTTAAGTCCGAGCCATCCGAGAACCCCACCTGAACAAATTGTCCTTACTTCGGCCCACCTGAGTCCGAAGTCTATTTAGAGACTTCCAGGTAAGCCAAGGCAAATCAAGACCTGGCGGAGGGCTCTCGGACGGCGAAACAAAAGGTTTTGGGATGTGTACCTGTTCCTGCCAGATCCTGCATCTTTCTTTGAGAACCAGTAGAGTCAGATGAGAGCCATTAGTCAGCTGAGAGCCCATATATTTGCTAAAAGTCCATGTAACAGATTAGAGCCTATAAGTTCACACTTATCTCCCGTTGGGATAGGCAGACTCCGGAATTTCACTTACTACGATCCTGACACACCACCTTCGCTTCTTCCACTTCATGCATGCTCGTCGGTTTAGAGTACTCTCGGCCTGGTCTTCCTTTAAAACATCCTGGATCTGATCACGGTATGCACGCCTAGGGCTTCCTATTCCAACTCTACCATTTACACCATCATAATCAAGCTTAATTAAACTTCTCTCATATTCCAGCTAAAACAAATATCAGAAATAGAAGAGAAGATAGCATCAGAGGAGAGGACTCTAGAACAACTGCGATCAGCCAACAAGCCGGTGGAAACGAGTGAGAGTGAGACAGACGCACTGGACGCCTTTATGACGTCATTAGGGAAACAGGGACAGAGCATGGCGCAGAAGGCGGAGATATCAAAGACTAAGGTGGGTTTAGTGTCATGTGAGAACTCTTAAGTCGTGGGAGAGCTAGCGTTTATCCAAGTTTTCACAGGGTCCGCTTACCTAACCTGAAAATTTGACAAGTCCGGTTTTTTTACAGAAGCAACTGCCTGTCTGACTTTCCGTTCTATACGTAAACATAAACTTAACCAAAAATTCTCTACTTCTTTTTCTTATTATGTATATTTCCCCCACAGATGACGATACAGAAGTTAAAGACAGATCTATCGAAGACCCAGCGGCTAGCGGAGCTGGCGCGGCCGGCGCACCTGCCGCCGCTGCTCAAGAAGGAGGACTCCAAGCTGGCCGTCAGGCAGGCCGCCAACTCTATCGTCTACGGGAAGAGGTAACACTCACAAACAGCCTATATACTTCCCGCTGCTGGGCACAGGCCTCCACTCTGAAGGTGTTAGGACTCATAGCCGTCATAATAATAATCATAATTGTCGTCAATCCTCAATTTAGAAAGACGTAAGTGGATTTTGGAAGATGTTTTTAAGAAAGTGAGGTGAGAGCACAAATGTCAGGTGAGAGCCCAAATGTCAGGTGGGAGCACAAATGACAGGTGGGAGCACAAATGTCAGGTGGGAGCACAAATGTCAGGTGGGAGCACAAATGTCAGGTGAGAGCACAAATGTCAGGTGGGAGCACAAATGTCAGGTGAGAGCACAGATGTCAGGTGGGAGCACAAATGTCAGGCGAGAGCACAAATGTCAGGTGAGAGCACAAATGTCAGGTGGGAGCACAAATGTCAGATGAGAGCACAAATGTCAGGCAAGAGCACAAATGTCAGGCGAGAGCACAAATGTCAGGTGAGAGCACAAATGTCAGGTGAGAGCACAAATGTCAGGTGGGAGCACAAATGTCAGGTGAGAGCACAAATGTCAGGTGGGAGCACAAATGTCAGGCGAGAGCACAAATGTCAGGCGAGAGCACAAATGTCAGGTGGGAGCACAAATGTCAGGTGGGAGCACAAATGTCAGGTGGGAGCACAAATGTCAGGCAAGAGCACAAATGTCAGGTGAGAGCATAAATGTCAGGTGAGAGTACATTTAACCTCTTGCGGCTAAGGTTTTCAGACACAATTGTTAAACCATGGGGTTTGGATTTTAAAAGGACTTTGGATCTTATTGGGGAGAGGATATCACTAAACATACATACATACATACATAAACTCACGCCTATTTCCCACCGGGGTAAGCAGAGACTATAGAATTCCATTATAAATTAATCCAAAATACCCCTTAGAAAGCTATTTGACCGGGCGAGACCTACTTTTATTTATTATTTTGTTTTTCAATTACAGAATACGATTAAAAGAAGACACAGAAAAACTAAAGAAAGTAAGAAAAGAAACAAAGCAAGACGATTCAGAGTTCGTCGAAGAAATGGACTCTGATGACGAAGAGAAAATCGCTGAAGAAAACACAAAGAAACAAACACACAATGAGGAAAGACATTTGGCACCCAAATCAGAGACCAAAGCATCTGAAGATTTAGAAAGAGAAAGTACGATACAGAGAAAGAAAGAAAAAGATGACACGGTAAATGAAGGTAGTCCAACAAAAAGGGTATTTGGACCTATGAGGCCACCAGAGAATTACGTTATTCCTGAAAATTATTTCGATCAAGAAACAGACAGAGATTTACCAGAAATTGAGGAGACGGATGCGTTATAGGTACGGTCACGAGCATTAATATGTATACACTTTGGTACCATGTCACATTAACTTTTTTGACAAATTGAACTGTAAGTCTCACTAAATGTCAAATATGTTAGTGCGACAGAGTCCTAAAGTGGGTACATTATTGCTCATGACTGTACTTCTAAGTATTAAGTGTAAGTCAGTGAGTATACAGGGTGTAAGTGACATCGTAACGAATACTGAGGGGGATGATTCAGACCATGGTTCTGAGTTGATATCACGTGCAGTTTTCCGTCGCAAAATTCTTTTAATTTATTGATTTTTTTAAATTTATTTTAACTTTGGCCATGGAAAATTTCACTTGATATTAACCCGAGTTCATTATTCTGAAATTATCAGCTGAATCATCCCCCTCAGTATTAGTTACGATGTCACTTATACCCCGTACAAGTACGTATGAGTGTTAGTGACACCGTAACCAATACTGAGGGGAATGATTCAAATCATGATTTTGAGTTGATATTTTTATTACAGGTGGAATTTTCATGAAAATTTTAGTTTCTTTTTTATTATTTTCAGTTCTACACTTTTGCGCCAGGAAATTCCACTTGATATCAACTCATAATCATGGTCTGAAACATCCCTCAAAGTTTTCGTTACGATGTCACTAACACCCTGTATAGTATTTATCAATAAATAAGCGTAGTTATTGTCGCATTGATTTGTCTTTTTTTGTGCGAGTTATTGTAAGTTTACCCACGGAATAGAAGAAAGAGTTTGGAAGGGTCAAGTGAGCGCCATACAAGTATGAGCAAATACTTCATACTTCAACTTTGCACTCCACTCGTCCGCAAACTTTACGACGCACGGAGCTCCGCGATAGTATATTAAAAAGTCGTCTTGTGCATTATAACCTGCAGGACAAAAAGTCAAATATCGACTATCATGCAAGGAGATCTCTCCTTATCACAGGAAAGTTAAAAGCCTTATCATGATCGGCTATTGAAATAGCCTGGACCAATGGCTTAACATGCCCACCGAAGCAAAAAATCTTTATTCAGTAGGTAACATATTTACACTTTGAATCGTCAATTTTTACATAACGAACGTCTCATCCGCCTAAAACTACTGCAGCTTCACAACCTGTACAGCCGGGGAAAAGAAGCTGCAAGAAAAACCTCGGCACAGGACCCTAGACGTTCTTTAAAAAAATAAAATATATGACTTTTTCAGACAGATGATTCAAGCATGCAAAGTCTTAACCAAAGAAAGAAGTTCCACAAAGTGATTTCGACAATGTCCCCATCGGGAATCGAACCCGGAGCTCCAGACCGTGGCCTAAAGCTCTAACCACTAGACCACAGAGGCTTTTAAATACAAAAATAAATAAATCAAAATAGGATTTCAACAATAATTTATTGCTTAACTTAAAAATTATAAACTTTAATGTACACTTGATCTACATTGATTTCTAGTACTTACTCTAACCGGAATTTGATGGTAACAGGGTTTTGCAATTTCAATAATATTATAAAAAATTGAAGAAATATAATAAACTAACAGGAATTCCGTTTGTGTCCTCTTAACATGATGGACTAATGTTATGGGCGATAGGCTGATCCCTTATCACCATAAGGTTCATCATATCCAGCTTACGACATCGTATCAACAGTGGTTGCAAGTTGTCTTTGATAACTTGTGGCTCTGCGCACCCCATTAGGGATTACGGGCGTGAGTTTATGTATGTTATGTATGTGAATTCCGTGGGCTCTGCCTACCCCAAAGGGAAATAAGCGTGGTCTTGTGTATGTATGTGTTTTTCCCCGCGATTTTGTTGTTAATTTAGGATATAATTCAACGAATCCATTTTTGGATTCAATATCAAAAGTGGCTGTAAGCAACCGTCTGATATTTTTCTCATTATTCACCCCCATAAGGGGTCGAGGGTGAGAATTTATTAATATTTCTAATGTTTATTATATTCCGTCAATTATCCAATTATATTAGATAGTTATATGATAATATATTGGAAGTTTTTGCCTGTTGTCATACTATGAATAGCATAAGCGGACCCTGCGGGGTCTGCATGGTGACGTTATCGCGCGCGGCGCGACACATATCGCAGGCGTCCGTATTTGCAACTCGTGCAGACCCTGAGATTGACAAGGACCCTGTTGCACGTTGAATTTTATGACAACTGTCAATAATGTCTTTTTTCTTTTTATATAGGATGGTAGTTCCGATTAGGGCTCCGTGCCGAAAGGTCCTTGTCACTTTTGTAGGTGTAAGCGTTGAACGGAAATATACATGGAAGCATTCTTGTGGCTTACATTACCTTTATTGCTGTGGTCATCACTAATTTAAGAGCCACGCTCTTGTCGGTGGAGCATTCTCCATGCTACTGTTTTAGGGAGAAATAGGGCAGTGGTGTCCCTCTTGCCTTCCGCCCCGCAGTACTCTGTCTGACGCGAGTGGGATGGCGCCCAGAGTAGTCTATTTCAAAGCCGTACTTGAGTGGTATTAATAAACTAATCTCAGCTTCGAGACTGCCCTCAAGATCATGTCAATGTGACAGTTCTTATATAAAAACAGGGACTTGAGCATGGTCTTGAGGGCAGTCTCATGCCTTGTGTGAATTTTGTCGTCAATAATCAAGTGCAGGGAGTATGGAGGCCATTATCATAATTAAAACACATAATAACGGGTTCTTACCGCGTTTAAATCAGGGATATGAGACTCCTGATATTTCGACACTGTTGCAAGTGCCATGATCACGACAGATGTCTGCCCGTAGAAAATTATGGATCTACCTACTCCACTCCAATCTCATCAGTCATCCCGTGATCATGGCACTTGCAACAGTGTCGAAATATCGGGAGTCTCATATCCCTGATTTAAACGCGGTAAGAACCGATACGCGTTTAGTGTGTGGTAGAGTTTGCCGCTCTAGGATTGGCTTGCACAGCCGTGAAGGAAAGTGCATTTCTTCGAGGGAAAGACGTCATAAATCGTCTGAAACAGACGTATAAGGCCAATGACGATGACGAAGAACCCGTTATTATGTGTGTTTAAGACTGTTTCCATGTTTGCTTCCGTTCACCGCGGTGTGAATGTGTGTGTCTATCGATCGATCTCCCCGAAGACGACGTCGAGCGTCCCTATGATGGCGACAATGTCTGCCAACATGGAGTTCCTGCCGATCTTCTCGAGCGCCGCAAGGTGAGCGAAGCCTGGCGCCTTGATTTTGCATCTGTGGAAATAAACACATAAATTACCTTCTTGTTACGTCTCAGGACTTGTTCTTCCATAACAAGGCGTGCATATTCAAATCTAAGATAGCCAAAGCAATCAGAAAGCGATGCATCAAAACTTTCGTAACGTGGACGCTGACTCAGAGACAGAGAGAGACTCGAGGCCTTTGAAATGTGGTGTTGGAGGATGGAAAGAATAAGTTGGATTGAAAGAGTTAGTGAGGAAGTGCTAGTAAGAGTAAGGGAAAAGAGACAAATATTGAGAGTTATTGAGGACAGAAGAGGCAAGATTGGACACTTAATAAGCCACGACGAATTTATTAAAAACATCATAGAAGGGAAGCTACAAGAAAAGAGAGGAAGGGGAAGACCAAGAAGAGCTTACATGGAACAGATTAAGAGAAGGCAATCGTCGTGTCTTATAGGGAAGTGAAGGAATTGGTCTTTGATAGACAAGAATGGAGATTGTTACACCGACAAGAGCGTGGCTCTTAAATTAGGAGTGATGAACGTGTCAGGGTTACTATTGAGCCAACGGCTTAACGTATGCTCCATACCTCCGGTTGTTTGAGGGGAGGCCTGTGCCCAGCAGTGGGATGTATATAGGCTGTAAACCTTCTTCTTTAGGGTTATTATTGAGCCGCCAAAGGTCCCACATGAGCACATGAGCCATGACAATGGCCTTTGGCAGCTCAATAGTAACCCTGACACCAGGGTTGATGAGGTTGGTAATCCACCCACACGAGAGAAGAAGAAAAGCCCCTGACATGGAAGGGACGACTACATACTTCCTTCAGTAAGTAGCAACCGGGACCAACGGCTTAACGTGCCTTCCGAAGCACGGGTTATCCTACTTCCGGACAATCAGGTGATCAGCCTGTATTGTCCTAACCAAACTAGGGATCACAAAGTGATTTTCGTGATATATCCCCAGTGAGTTTCAAACCCGGAGAAGATTAAATTACGTCGCGCTGCTGAGCACAGGCCTCCCGTCAATTAACCGGAGGGGGTATGGAGCATACTCCACCACGCTGCTCCACTGTGGGTTGAATATAGAATAAAGAATACTGCGTGATGAGGTTGGTAATCCAGCTCATACGATAGAAGACCATACCTGTAAGGCTTAGAGCCCCCGTCGCTGACGAGGTAGACCCCGAACTCCCCCTTGGGTGCCTCCACGGCGGTGTAGGTGGACCCGGGGGGCACCTGGTAACCCTGCGTGAACAGCTTGAAGTGGTGGATCAGGGCCTCCATTGACGTCTGCGGACACAAAAAAATTTTTTTTTCTCATTATTCACACGTAACAGCCAACAAGATTATCCCAATAGTCGATAAACTTGAAGAAAAACGAAGGCACGTTAAGCCATTAGTCCAGGCTATTGGCCGGAAAATCACCTCCACCAACCAGCGGTGGAGCAGCGTGGTGGAGTATGCTCCATACCCCCTCCGGTTGATTGAGGGAAGGCCTGTGCCCAGGGACGTATATAGGCAGTTTAAACTCACACCTATTTCCCACCAGGGTAAGCAGAGACTATGGAATTCCATTGGCTTCGATCCTGACACACTTCTCTTGCTTCCTCCACATTCATCAATCGCTTCATACACGCACGCCGGTTCAGAGTAGATCGTACTGAACAATTTCTAAGGACATCTCCAATTTGGTCAATCTAAGTCCTTCTAGATGCAGATTTCCCGGGAGGCTCGTTGGGTCAACGACCGACCTTATCAACCCTGGGGTGTCAGGGTTACTATTGAGCTGTCAAGGTTCATGTAACGACTACGCACTTACATACGTAAATAGTAGCCGGGACTGCTTAACGTGCCTTCCAAAGCAAGGATCATCTTACTTTCGGACAACCGGGTAATCAGTAATATCCTAATCACACAGTTATTTTTCACAGCCAGGGACCGACTGGACCACGGAGGCTGATGGCTGATACGGTGAACCATTACAGTCTGATCGCTTGTCGCGGTGACCCTACCTTCATCTCCTCCCTAGAGGGTGGGCAGAGCTTGTTGTCATCCGTCTTGATCTCCCCAGGAGGCATCTTGTTGAGGCACTGGTCGATAATGCGGAGGGACTCGCGCATTTCTTCCACGCGACATAAGTACCTGGAAGAAATTGGGTCGTGGACTAGGTTCAAGAAAAATTATGAAATTCTGATTACTAAATAAAGACAGATCTAAAACTAACGAAAAACATTTCCCATTTTCTATTTAACTTATTTATGAAAAGTTAAAGTAACTTATAAAGTACACTGTGACGTCATAAAAATACGTGATAAGATATCGGACTTATTATTACGTTTTTCTTAATTAAAAATCCTTAAATAAGTTAAATAGAAAAAGGAAAATGTTATTCGTCAGTTTTAGATTTGTCTTTGTTTAGTAATCAGATTTTCATAATTTATTTTTCACCTAGGATAAACAACTTAACATAAACAGCCTATATACGTCTCGCTGTTTAGTATTTTCAGCTTATGATTATAATAATAAGGAAATAAATACTACGTATAGAATGGCGACTCTCCGCTCCCCACCAGCGGCTGAGCTAGGTTTACCTCACCCCCTCGGTCTTACTTTATTCCTCAATTGGGTCGTGTTAGGTTCAAGATATATCATGAAATTCTGATTACTAAATAAAGACACATCTAAAACTAACGAAAAACATTTTCTTTCCTTTTATGAATTTTAAACAAGAAAAACGTAATAATAAGTCCGACTCTTTCTATGACGTCACACTGTGCTAAATCAAACAAATTCCATAGTAATTTCGTGTTTTGACGTTTAGTAAATGTAACTGATTTGACTAATTGGAAACTAGCCCATCGTATGGCGTCAGACGTCACACACACAGATGCGCGTGTACGATAACGTCAATGTGTAGTGTCTGTGTAAAACGAGGGTTTTTGCACGGTATAAGAATACCAGGTATGCTCAATCCTATGACAAGCCGCCGTTGCTAACCACTGTGTTACCATTAAATTGGTATCTCCAACATTCCAAGGACGTAAATTTTATTATTGAAAATTAAGTGAATTACTGACTAATGTATTTAATTAAATTACTATCACTTGTCACATTATATAAAAATCATTAAAACTGTAAATAAATCTTTTACTAAAAGTTCAAAATTTCCTTGCAAAGTAAATATAAAAACATTGTTCGTGGGTAATTTATTTTTTACGAAATGGCAACGCAGGAAGGGATGACGTCAGCTGGGCTAACCTTGAAATGTTAGCTGTCACTTTTGAGCATACCTGGTTTTCTTATACCATGGCTTTGGGAGTGTCCGGGGTGAAGTTATAGGCTTAAGAGCCACACTCACCTGTCGTAGCAGTCGCCGTTGGTCCCGATGGGCACGTCGAAGTCGACGTGTTCGTACGCGTCGTAGGGCTGCGACTTGCGCAGGTCCCACTTGATGCCAGACCCGCGGAGCATCACGCCACTGTAAGCATGTTTAACAGTATGTAGTCGTTACAACCCGGCGTCATTTAACTATGAATATGAACAAATTTAGAACTGCTCTTAAGACATGGCTTGCACAAAAATGATGGGTTACCAACTAGTGATGAAAGAAACTTAGTCTTTTAAGGCCTATTAAAAAGACTAGCCTTCATCTTAAAGGACTCGACTCTAAAATAAAGACTAAAGGTTCGAGTTTTTATTAATAAGACTTAGTCGTTGTATTAAAAAGACTAAACGACTATAGTTGTTTTAAAAAAACTTAAAGACTAAAATGACTGAAGTTGTTTTTAAAAGGACTCGCACCTCAGTATTACACATGACTCATTCATCATCTTTTGTGTCCTACTAACCACATAGATAGAAAAAAAAAACATAATTTATATTCAGAAATGTTTAATCATTTTTGTATTATTAAGACACGCATCACGCACGAACGACTAACGCTCGCGCTACTAAAGGCTATAAGGCACTTTTAGTCCTTTTAGTCTTTTAAGCCTTTTACGTTATAAGGTTAAAGACTACGACTGAAATTAGTCGTCATTTGTAGTCTTATGACTAAAGACTAAAGGGGTACAAGACTAATTTAGTCGTAAGGCGTTAAAAAATAGTCTAGTCTTTTTAATAGGCTTTGAAAGACTAAGTTTCTTTCATCACTATCACCAACCCTTATGACGTCAAAGAATTTTTGGATGAAAACTAATAGTTATTTCATAGACCTACTTATCCATTGAATATATTCTTTAATAGTTTTTTGTTTTTTTATTATTGTTTTCTCTCTCTAATGTTATTTCATTGCCTGTGTGATATGTGTATATGCTTGCAAAGGCAAAATTTTGTGAGACGTAATTTGCAACTCTGGTAGGTAGGTCTGGTGGTTTTCTGGTAGGGCTCTAGCTAGAACATCACCGATTGAAAAATTGGTCGGTGTACTGCGGAACGGAAGGCGATTGGGGCAACCACCGTTCTACACGCCCTATCTATGGAGTAATGAAGGCGATTACTCCACCGTCAAGAGCGCAGCTCTTAAATAAAGAGAGAGAAAGATAATTTGCAACTATTATCTATAATTGTACCTAAAGAACAATGAGTCAAAACGTCCCCCTCTATCAACAAATTCCAGAGATACCTGATTCGAACCGTCTTAGCGAGTTGATATTTTTCTTCTATGGCGATTTTCTCCAAATACGCGGGGTTTAGCCGGAATTCTGGTCTTTAACTACGATTTTTGGTACCGCCTGTTACAACATTGTTTTTCCCAATTTCGATTTTCGACGAACTTTTTTTTTTCATTTTATGTCTAAACTCATTTGAAGTTAGAACTAATTGGTAATCTTTTTAAAGATACTATTGAAATACGATAAATTACTTGTTGGAAGGGGGAAGGGGGACACATACAGTTACGGTCATGGTCCTTTATGCGCAATAAAAATATTTATCTTTACCTGAATCCGTAGTTGAGAGCGTCTTCAGCGGAGACCACCCCAATGTCCTTGGTTCGCTGCACCCAGATGCGGTTGGTGGTCAGCACATCTTCCACCTCGTCGAGCCGCTCGGCGAACTTGGACGCGAACTCGTATATGTCGTCCATTAACCCTAGAGGCATATCCTGGCGAGAAAAGGACAAAAAATATATCAAACAGAAAGCCAGAGTACATTGGTACTCTCTCTATTTAAGAGCTGCGCTCTTGTCGGTGGAGTAATCGCCATAGATAGGGCTTGTAGAACGGTGGTTGCCCCAATCGCCTTCCGTTCCGCACTACACCGACCAATTTCTCAATCGGTGATGTTCTAGCTAGAGCCCTACCAGAATCCATTTCCTCGGCCTCCAACCAGTACTAATACCGCTGCTGCCCGGTATCAGGGATGCGCTTTTGAAGTAGCGGCGCCTACTCGCTACGTCACAAGATCGTCATAGAACCTAAGCAGCATTTTATAGGTTAGCCCGTCCCAGTGAGCTACCCACTACGTTCTGCTAATCCTGTCGCTGTTCGGTCGGGGACTGCTTATTTTTATATTCGCAGTTAACCATCATATCTGATGGCCGTTCAACTATCCGCCACCTGTGGACCCCGTGGATGGCCTACAGCTCAGCCTACTACAGTGTACACCGTAGTAGTACACTGCTCGAGATGAACTTTTTTGTGATCACCCGTCCTAGGACCGGCCTTTGCGAAAGATGCTTAACTTCAATAATCGCAAACCGAGCGCGTTTATCGCTGCGCCATCAAGCTCCTCATAACAATTACATATAAGGTACCCAATTATCTTACCAGCGCGACACCTCCAGGTCGTATGTAGGCGGCGTGCATCCTGGCGCCGCTGACTCGCTCGTAGAACTCCATCATCTTCTCGCGCTCCTCGAACAGCCAGAAGAAGGGCGTGAGCGCGCCCACGTCCAGGGCGTGGGTGCCCACCGCCATTATGTGGTTGAGGATGCGTGTGATCTCCGCGAACAGGGCTGACGGAAAAAAAAGAATTAAAAAAGATCTTTGAGAAGCTGAATCTCTTTGAATCCGTGATATAGCCTGTTCGGAGAATGCGTGATTAAGATGGTGTCTAACCAGAAACCTGTCTCGGGCTTTAGGGTCCGAAAAAGTTAATAAATAAATAATAACTTCATTTCGGACTTTTGTACATCCATAATGGTTAGTAAGGGACTTATACTATGTTAGTAAGCACATATTAAATTGACACAAACCTAGTGTGAGACATGGATGTCAATCCAATGCCTCACAATGGGACAGTCAATTCTGTCCGCCACCACGTTCGAGAGACTGTTGGAGCTGGTCCGGACCCAACAGGGTCCACATAATACCAGTGTCGTGGTTCACGCCGCGACTTGTACTGAGTGAGGCCCTTTTATCTCAGGACGTCCACCACCTTCTTATGATCATTTCGACAAACATCCGTCTTGCTTTTTTTTGTAATTGTTTAGTGGATATTTGATATGATGTTATTGTCTTTTTTTTTGTGTGTGTCGCCCTTTTATAATAAACTATTTGTATTCTATTCTATGTGTAGTGTCGGTGTAAAATGAGATGTTTTGTATGAAGTGTCCGGGCTAAGTTTGGGCAGAAATGAAGATAAATAAATACTCACTCCTAATATACTTAGCCCGTAACGGGACGTCGATATTGAGCAGTTTCTCCACAGCCAAGCTGTAGCATTGTTCATTGCACATCATGGACACATAGTCCAAGCGGTCGAAGTATGGTAAGGCTTGAGTATATGTCTTGTATTCAATGAGCTTCTCCGTGCCTCGGTGAAGAAGTCCAATGTGGGGGTCCGCTGCACGAACTGTCTATAAAAATTACAAAAATAACAAGGTTAAAATCTTATGCTGGTCGGCAGAGCCACTATCAAGTAAGGCTTTTAGTTTATACTATCTGGTTGACCAATCCTTTGTTTAAGGGATAGGTACACGAAAGCACCTATGAGGCTGGCATGATCACACAGGGTGTTCAAAGCCTCGTTAAAAATAAAAATAATAAAAAAAAAGGTTAAAATCTTTCATTTTGGACAATCTACAACAGACTTAAACATTTATTTACAATTTAACACCACTTATTGGGTATTATCTTATATCAAAGTTAATTATGAAATTATGATTTAGCAATCATAATTTCATAATTAACTTTGATGAAGAATTAATGAAGACAGATCTAAAACTGACGAAAATCTTTTTATTGTTTTTATTTATTTTATTTGAGAAACACGTAAAAATAATTCCGACATTTTATCACGTTCTTCTGTGATGTCACAGGTTGCTTTTTCATACAAATTCCATAGTTATTTCGTGTTTTGACGTTTAATAAAAAGTGACTAATTTGACTAGTTGGAAATTAGCCTATCCTGAAAGAAACAGTAAAAATGTACATTGGTACTGCTGTCCATCTGTAAAAGGCCAGGGTTCAGCGATTATTGGCGCAGGGCAACACTGGTTTTCAACCCTTGCCCAATATCGGCGAAATGTGGGTATCATGACAAAAATAAATTAAAGAATGGTATTCCGACATAGTGGTGTAGTATTTAGAATTCATACTTAGAAAAAATTTAAAAAAAAAGGTAAAAGTTAAAACAGTGTCTGGTGTTAGTTTAAAAAACGGAATTCAGGTTATTCAATAATGAAAGACATGTCACATAAAGTGCTGATTTCCCTTACCCAGTTACTTAAATATACAACAAGATTACCTCTCCGTCAAGCTCGAGCACCAACCGAAGCACCCCGTGGGCGGCCGGGTGCTGCGGCCCGAAGTTGAGCACCATGTTGCGGACCTGTTTCTCAGACGGGGTGATCAGACCTGCAACGTTACATTGGATGGTGAGTGCGACTTTTAATCTCTGTCTATCTCTATGAACACCGTGATACACATTGTTCATATCAAATCAGAATCATTCATTCAACGTAATTATCATGAATATACTTGTTGAAGGTCAATGTAACATTTTTGAATTTAAGTCATATCGCAAGGTGTTATGGCTGAGAAGAAGGAATGACAAGAAACTGCAACAACAAATATTCTTTATTGCAAATACAAACACATTTTAAAACACAGCACAAATTTTGCTCTGCAGCAATTTGTTCCACACCATACGCAGGAAGCTATTCTGTCTTCTAATCCTTTTATCCCCTGTTGGGATGTAGGGCTCGAATAACAGATTTCCACTCCTCACGATCTTCTGTAGTACTATTCTGTGTACAACACCTTTTATGCCAATGGATACTTTTTTTTTATTTCCACTAAGTATCGCCTTATAGTGAAAACCACGAAAAAAAACTACAAATGTGAGCTTACATGTAAAGTGACAATGTCGAGATTAATTTATCACTGAAAACCTAACGGCCATAGTTTAGTAGCATCACAATAAACATTCAGAACCACCTATCCAACAGGTTTGACACATTTCTTTTTTATTGTGTCTCCATTCTTTATTAATTAATTAATTATTAACAATAATTAATATTAAGGAGTAAATTCAAACACAATGATACTAACACACAAACATAAAACATTAGTTGGAATATTTTGATCCTATTCATCAACGGTGCATTATCTTTTAAACCACAAGTACTATTACAAACTACTACTATGAACTATATACTATGAACTGAGACATATTAATTAATGGTTAATGTTAAAATGGGTTTGCAAGTAGGTTCCTTACGTTTTGAAGTAAAACACTTATATTTTCTTACCCGAATAAGGTGGATGTTTTATGAGGCTGGTGATCTCGTCCGGGTACATGACTGCACCCTCAAACTGCTTGACGTACTCTACATCGGGCATCCATCTCGAGCCGTTGCGTTGGGAGCTTTAGAATATTGAAAAACATACTAAATTTCAACCATTACAAAATTGAATTTAAATGTTTCCCTGATGATTTTAATAGGTTCTAACAAAGTTTAAGTAGTTTGTATAAAATTGGAGAGGACGTATGAAGTCAGAAATACTTAATAATATTATTAAAAATACGAAATATAACCTATGTTGTTACATAATTATTTTTATCGCCAAAACACGATTTTCGCGGTAATAACTAAAACATTTTTTAATAAAACACTCACTTCACATTGTAAACAGCCGGTAAGTTCTTTAGTAGGGCTAAATTTGAGCCTAAATTATTAGATTTTCGCAGCAAAACATTCAAAAGCGAGGCCATTTTTATAAGACTGCGTTCCGTTTCAACAATGAAGAAATAATACGCAGTTCAAAATGTTACCTTCTCTGTAATATTTATAGCAAAATAATTACAATTATACGGAAATCTACAAAAAATAACAATTAAATTGTATATTTATTAATAATGATACCGTGTAGTGTAAGATATGGTTTAGAAATATAAAAAATAGCGCAACACACAAACGTAAAATGGAACTTTGACACCGAAGTCAATATCTGTCAAATAGACGTCTAAAACACGGTGTTGCCATTTCAATGAGGGACCTTTCAGACTAAGTTTCCCAAAAATAAATATAGATGGCACTGAACAGATTTAATGCAATAATTACCTATTTTCTCATTGCTCGGGTACATAATTATTCATAAAGATAATATAATGGCAGTATGTTGCTACCTTTGTTGCTTCTCTTTATTTTGATCAGAATAATAATAGGTGGAAGATGTGTTGTGCTTGGATGTAACACGGATTATAATTTATACCCAAAAACAAAGATAAAAGATGCATGTATCTGTTATCCATGAAATTAGAAGGTTAAATGAAGGCAACTTTGTACAGCGCCATCTCTATTTATTGATGAAAGTGTAAAAATGCTATAATTTAATAGAGGTCAGTGCAATCTGGCCGTGGTAGCATATAATAGGAAGAACGCTTTACTCTCATAGTCTTGTCTTTGTGTGTGGCGTCCTTTTATAATAAACAATTTCTATTCTATTCATTGCGAGGTCGGAGTTAGACGGCGATACGGCTCATCACCTATCACGTCTAACAGGAAGCTCGGTGAGGTGTTGGTACTTAGATCATCTTGCGATGGATGTACCTCTGACTACCCCAATTGGGATATAGTCGTGAGCTTATTTGTCCCCATCGGGAACCAAACGAGAGCAGCAAGGACCGCTCCCGTACAGGAAAACCTTTGCGGTGGATAGAGTTAAATCGCTCTCATGGCTAGCTGCTGCTTTGGTCGTATTTTTTATGTACCGTATATGTCTTTAACTTGGCCGGACAAATGGGGGCGCTGAAGGCTCCCAGCCGGTACAGTCATGACATGAGCAATATCATGTACCCACTTTAGAACCCTGTCGCACTATCATATTTAACATTTAATGAGACTTACGGTTTAATTTGTCAAAACTTGTTGAGGGCATAGAACAAGGAATAATTATTATTATACCTAATCAATATTTATCAGTGCTTCACATCGTTAACAATTTTCCTCTAATTTTTCATTTTTTGTCTTTTTCTTTTTGCTATCACAGTTGTTAAGGTCGATCATTCTGTACTTTACTGGTTTTACAATCTGGTATAATACTTTATACACTATTACTCGTAGATGTTATCCTCTATTATGACTGTTAACTGTTGTGCTCGTCTTTTAAATAAATAAATAAATTATTTAATACCTATTCGAACGCTATATTATTATGCTTTTTTCTGTCACTAACATCCTGTATATTGATATATATCGACATCGTAACAAAATTCAGGGGGATGATTCAGACCATGATTCTGGGTTTATATTATGTGGAATTTTCCGTCGCAAAATTCGTGTTTATTTTTTAGTTTTTTTAAATTATTAATTATTTTAAATTCTATACTTTTGCGATGGAAAATTCCTGAATCATGGTCTGAATTATCCCTCAAAGTTTGCATTACGATGTTACTAACACCTTGTATTACTTAAGATCTTATGTAACACTCTAGAGCGAACACATTTCATTTCATTTCATTGTAAGTACATAGGTATTCTCCCACGATATCTGTTACCTTCCCGACGTAAATGAAAACTTAGATTAATAGCTAATACTCAACTAGCTATTAACTATTACTTACTCGGAACTTTCTACTTCATTTCTAAATACTAGCAAGCATTCTATACCTACCATTATATCATGGTGTTTCTATACAGCCCTGCCTTTTCAAAGAGATATAAATAGTACGATCTTGATGTTCAACTTTCACTTAGGGTGTGGTTTTAGTTGGGAGAGGAAACGGTTTTGGACGCATGTATCTACCACGCATATGGTCTAGCGGTTAGAGCGTCGGGCTCACAATCAGCAATTCCGGGCTCCTTTCTCGATGGGGGCGTTGTCGAAATCATCTTGTGAGACTGTCCTTTGTTAGTTAAATTGCAGCTTGAAGCTGATGGTCCGAAAAAGTAAGATGATGCCGTGCTTGGGAAGGCGTGTTAAGTAAGTCCCGACGGAATATTCCACTTGATATTAACTCAGAATTATGAGCTGAATCATCCCCCTCAGTAATCGGTACCGTGCCACTAACAAAATTCAATTCAATTCTTTATTCATAATAAATATTACACGTCAACAAATATTTCGTTGAGTAGGTACACATTATATAAATTACTTTACAATATTTCAATATTACATCACAATAAAATCATAACAATATACAAATTACATCGCTATATTGTCGTCATCCTAATTTTATGTTATTGAGAAACTCTGTTAAGTCATAATAGGCTTTATGAACCAAATGTGTAGTGTCTGTGAGGGTATGGCGTTGTAATGTTGCAATGTGTAGTGTCTGTGTAAAACGAGGTGTTTGTATAGGCATTTTCTGGGTAAGCTCGTTCCAACGTCGATCTCTTCTCCTCGTGGAAGAACGAAGTCAAGAGCAAACCAATCTTAATTTAAAAAAAAAAGTGTCCGAGGTGTGGCATTTGTCTATAAATAAACCAGGGGGGTTAAAATGGCCACATCGAAGCAATTCGTCTAAGAAAGCAATATTGCTATTTGACATTTGTTTGCATTGCGCACTTACTTTTATATGCGCAAATGTCAAATTGCAATAATGATTTCTTAGATGAATTGCTACGATGTGGCCATTTTAACCCCTCAGTTCTCCGCTTGTCTCCCGTAGCATGCGCCACCCGTCCGTCATTGTTTCGTGTTCACACTCCGCGGGATCAATTTCGACAGCATCTGACCGGCCAAGATGAAGACGTGCGAGTAACGAGTTATCATCATCATCAGCCCATTAACGTCCCCACTGCTGGGGCACGGGCCTTCCCTATGGATGGATAGGGAGAACGGGCCTTAAACCACCACGCGGGCCCAGTGCGGATTGGTGGTTATTAACGACTGCTAATGCAGCCGGTACCAACGGCTTAACGTGCCTTCCGAAGCACGGAGGAGCTCGAGATGAAAACTTTTTTTTTGAAAGTTGCTTAACTTCAACAATCGCAGACCGAGCGCGTTTACCGCTGCGCCACCGAGCTCCTCAGTAACGAGCATCCAACCAAAAACATTCTGTAAAAAAGCTAGCCAATTCTCGATGGATTTGCTTGTTTATGTTTAAAAAGTAATGAAATCTAGACAAAGTTGTGCCTAGTCTAAGGTTCCTTACTGCGATTTCTTTATTATTATAGTTAATGTTGTGTCTGGCCGTTGAAGGGTACAAAACCAGGTGCTCCATGACACCATTGCACCAATCTGTCGCCAGAACCGCTACCCATTCGACTGGAACATCACTATGCTCATAAACGTCACAACACTAGCAAGTTTGACGCTTGTATAATGTTATCTTATAGAAATATAATCAATAATTGTACTGAACTTGTTGTTCTGTTTAATACTAACTGCGATTGAAGTGCTGATTAGGTATTTTTCAAATCAAATCAAATATTTACAGTTTATTGCACAGAACTTAATTCCTTCTTAAGGTGGATGATTCAGACCATGATTTTGAGTTAATATCAAGTGGAATTTTCCGTCGTAATTTTTTTTTAAATTATTTTCAATTCTATACTTTTTTTCGACATAACTTATTGTAGGTTTGCCGTAGATAGCATTGACTACTTGGCTGGACAAATGGGAGTAACCGAGGGCTCACATACAACATTTAAAACAACAGGCCTGATGGTGTCCAGTTGGGCGCGAACCTCGGCTCAGGGCGTCGTATGAGAGGATTATATTTGAAAGAATTAATCGACCCTAGTGGGTCGATAGCGATAAGAGCTGAGTGAGGGAAATCGTTGACCATGCCAGCGGGGTCGGTATCGGGGTCCTGAAGATACGCAAGCATTTGACACGCTTGACTGTCACTTAGAGGTCGCAGGTTGGAATCCCAGCACCGCACCGGCCTAAACCAATTTACGTGCTTAATAGTGAACGAAAACATTGTGAGGAAACCCACATTCCCGAGAAATACGTTTCGGAAGTATGTGACCTAACCTGTATTGGGCTGGTTTTCCCTTCGCGGGTTGGATAGAGAAGTAAATCATGATTTCCCACAATTATTCACATCTTACCTATTATTAAAGACTTTTTGATGTTCAACTTGTTAATAATAAATCAGAAAGCAATATTCATTCACTTAATAACCATCTATCACAAGTCTAATAACAGTTCTTTCAAATCTTTCGATTAAATTCGCACTAACAACTTTCTTTTAAGATATAAGTATTCGCCATCTTCATAATTTCTAATCTCTCTCGGTCAATGTGAATGCAATGATCTTTGCACGTTTCCCAAAACACATAAAGATAGCGCTGTACTGAGTTACCTTCGTTTAACCTTCTAATTTTATGAATAAGAGACATATTGCTGCTGATTTCAGTACACATCATCTAATTTTATTTTAAGTTATACTTGTCATTTTCTTATCCGCCGAAAAGGAAAGGGACTGATCATCGACAAGCATAAAATTTATGGAACACACGTCAATTTTAAAATTTTATTTTGGCCAATAACCTGACAGAATTAAGTTGACAGCACACTTCAAATGGGGTTGCATATGAGCGAGATGCCTATTTTATTCGCCCGAGTTTTTCATTAATTTTAAAATGAACAGTTGTCAATCATCCGTCCCTTTCCTTTTCGGCGTATAAGAAAATGACAGGTATAACTTAAAATAAAATTAGGATGTATCTGCAGAAATCGAAGCCATTATGCGTCTTTTATCTTTGTTTTTGTGTATAAACGGCGTCCTATTTTATAACACCCAGGCACAACACATCTTCTACCCATTACTATTCAGATCAAAATAAAGAGTAGCAATATAGGGCGAGGAGCTCGGTGGCGCAGCGGTAAACGCGCTCGGTCTGCGATAGTTGAAGTAAAGCAACTTTCGCAAGGGCCGGTCATAGGATGGGTGACCAAAAAAAAAAAGTTTTCATGTCGAGCTCCTCCGTGCTTCGGAAGGCACGTTAAGACGTTGGTCCCGGCTGCATTAGCAGTCGTTAATAACCATCAATCCGCACTGGGCCCGCGTGATGGTTTAAGGCCCGATCTCCCTATCCATCCATAGGGAAGGTCCGTGCCCCAGCAGTGGGGACGTTAATGGGCTGATGATGATGAATATAGGTAGCAACTAATTCAAAAGTCGAAAAGCTATGAGACCTTGTTTATGCAAGTCCGACACACTCTTGGCCGGTTTTTTCTCATCATCTGAGTCAGCCTAGACTAGACAATAACACAGGATGTGTGGTTGTTATCTGTGGCTGGCTGACTACCTACTTAATGTACTTATTTGTCATTGAGTCGTAGATAGAAGTATACAATTATTGATTCATTATTTTATTATTGTTTTATAAAGTATGTAAATAGATTAGTGTAACAACATAAATCATAGCTTCTTATCGTGTGGGTTGCGAGCTGGAATACCAACGTCATCAACCCTGGTGTCAGGGCTATGACTGAGCCGCCAAAGGCCCCTTATTTCGGTACCAAAACCTAATATTCGATATACCAATCTACACGACTTGCATCCGTCCGATCATGACCTATGCAGGGGTAGTTTTCACTCACGCGAGTCCCTCTCAAATCCATCGTCTACAGGTAATACAAAATCGTTTCATGCGGAAAGCCACGGGAGCTCCGTGGTTCCTTCGCAAAGAAAAACTGCACATTGACCTAGGTCTGCCAACCATTGCCCAATGGCTCAAATTAGCTTCAAAACGTTTTTTTTTCGATTCTGCTCCGCAGCACCCAAATCTCCTGGTAGTAGCGGCTTCCGAATACATCCCGCTCAGGGACGGTACTGACAAGTATCGGCGTCCCAAGGACGTAATATACGATCCCGACGACCCGATTACTCTAGCCATAGAGGCGGCCAAACAGCTCGTGACACCAAACACTTCAGAACCCCGATACCGACCCCGCCGGCGTGGTCGACAATTTCCTTCATTCAGCGCTTATCGCTGTCGACCCGCTAGAGTCGATTAATCCTTTCAAATATTCTTCCTCTCAGACGACGCCCTGAGCCGAGGTTCGCGCCCAACTAGGCACCCTCAGGCCTGTTGTCTTAAATTTTGTACCGGGTGAGAGCCCTCAGCGCTTCCCATTTGTCCGGCCAAGTAATTAATGCCATCTGCGGCATATCTACAATAAAAAAGTACATATTCCGGTTTAATGACACCGTTTCGAGTTTTTGAATACACTGACTTTTTACTTTTTATGCATATTTTTTTTGTTTTGGTTTTCCCCGAAGGGCAAGGCAAAGGGAACTATGCCCATACAGTTTATTCATAAACAAACAAACGAAGGACATTCTGTCTGTAGAGAATCTAAGCCCAAGTATCTAGTGATGCAAATTGACAAACCTTAACAAAAAAGAATAATGGCGGTCTTTCCAAGTTACAGAGTTGCTTTTAACCTTCTAATTTCATGGATAACAGATATATATATATTATATGCATATTTTATCCATGTTTTTGGGTATAAATGATGACCCTTGTTATTACACTCGGGCACAACACATCTCACTATTATTGTGCTCAAAATGCAGAGAAGTACTCAGAAATCAGAAGTTTTCTTTGAATACTTGTGGCTCTGCCTAGGCTCTGCCTACCCCATTATGAATTGTGGGCGTGAGTTTATGTATGTATGTGTCTAATTACATTGATTATTGGTGCAGAACTCAATTACTGTTTGTCAATAACAAACAACCGTCTGACATTTTATTTATGTAGTTCATCTTTGCACAGCAGTTCGAGTTGGCCTAATTTTCACGGCATATTGTGAAATATGAAGTACAAATAAGTTAGCCATGTCAGTTAGTCGAGTCATGGCCAGGCCTTAGGCTGCTCAATATGGCCTCTGTGGTCCAGTGAGTGAGCGTTGTACTCTCGGAGACACCGGGTTCGAAACCCGGTGGGGATATATTACAAAAATCACTTTGTGATCCCTAGTTTGGTTAGGACATTACAGGCTGATCACCTGATTGTCCGAAAGTAAAATGATGAATGCACGTTAAGCCGTTGGTCCCGGTTAAACCCCGTTCAACCCTGGTGTCAGGGTTACTATTGAGCCGCCAAAGGCCTCTGACATAACTGATGTCAGAGCTTATAGCTAGAGTGGATTAGAGAAGAGAGGCCAGTGAAAGGCTGTAAAAAAAAGTTATGACCCTTTTTTCTGGCTTCGCGATAATTATTAAGAAAAATATTCTTAAAATATTATAGATAGCTTGTTAAGTTAAAGTATTTTCTTTTCTTCTGTACTACATTACTTTTTTTACCTTTTGCCTATTTAAGGGACAGGCTAAGATCGTAAGACCATGCTGCCTAGTTTTCAGTAAAACGCGGGTACTTACTCTGAAAAAAGTATAAAAGGTATTTTTATGTTAACTTTTCGAGTTTTTCGTATTAAAGTTTTTTTTTTACAAACGCAAAAATGAAAAGCAGGTAAACTTATGCAATGTGCTGTTTAGTTAGGTGGGTAAATTTTTGTATGGCTGAACACAAATATTTATTGTAAACTTGTAAGGATAATGAAGAAGTGAATAAAGACATGTAGGTTACAATAATAATAAGTTTTAAAAGGCTACTTTTGTTTTCAACGGTCGCGTCGGACCCGTGAACCTCAGAACAATAACTAAAGCATAGAAGGAAGGCTAAAATAAGAATTCAGAAACTATAAACCGGCTCTCTTCTAGCTTACGACACAAACTATGAGTGAGAAAAGGACAAATGATTCGCTCTTTGCTTCATTTTTTCCGAGGTTGTCACAACATGAAATGTCATTTGGACCTATTGGACTCATTTTAACTCGGCCAAATACATAGTAACATACATAAGAAGATTTTACTTATATTTACCGAACTATTTGACACGGTCGCGTCAACTGTGTTTACGAGTGTCTTGTGTTCAGATTGTTTTAAGTGATAATTTAACAATATTTTTCCAAATAAATGGAAAGAAACTTTTATTTATATCAAATAATTGAGTGTCTCGACTGTGTGACATTATGTCTTGTGTGGTATGGGGCTGCAGCTCACATTCAGGAAGAAAAGAAAATAGCCAACAACTTCTGTCGTTTCATCGGTAAGTTTTTTGTAATTTTCTAGTGAAATGTGAACTGCTGAACAATTTTAGGAAAGTAATATGTTTTGCTGAATAGATTTGTAGCATAAAATATTTGAGATATCCATTATATTATACGTTTCATCGATGAATACGGAATTGATTTGAGGTTATGTTGATTGTCCATAGTGATGTACTAAAATTATCGATACTTTTAATTTTTAGATTTCCTGTAGACGATAACAAAGAGAAAGAATGGATAATTCGCATTAATAGACGAAATTGGATTCCAAATAAGTACAGCCGTATTTGCTCGAAACATTTTACTGCGGATTCATTTATGTGTGTTCCTAATTCAAAGTGGAGGCGTCTTCGAGACGATGCTATTCCTACATTGAACATTATAGATCAGACAGATGAAATGGTGTTTAAATTTAAATTTCAGCCTAGCCTGCATCATCTCACTGCTGGATAGATAGATAAGATATTTGTATCATGTTATCACAACACGTTTATACTATCTATCATTCAACTACATATTATTATGTACTTAATAAACTTAGTATATACTAAGTCTGTAGTTGTTTTATGTCTAAACAATTATGAGTTGTACACGTTTTATATAAGTAAATTATTATTATCTTGGTTTCAGATATTAAATCCAAAAGTGTCGACTGGATTTACATGAAAAGGTATATCAAATAATTTTCTTTTTTTATATTTTTAACATGATATACATATATAGAGTGTATAATTCAACCAGCTGCACAATGCACTTAAATCAGATATATTTTACTTTTATTTTTATAGATTATTTTGTACATATACTATTTTAACATTATTATTAAACTTTATTTCAGTCAGTTCAAGAAGACGAGATGAAAAATTTAAAAGAAAAGCTGAACAAGTCCCGCCTCAAGATCAAACGACTTAATGAAAAAAAAAAACAATGTGACAGGGTGTCACAAAGACAGTTTCTAAGCAAATTGACACTGTTTAGAAATTAATAAATTTGTATTTATTGTAAATATAATGTACAAAATTAATAACGTGTGAAATAAATACTTGCTAATGAAAATGAACAGATTTACGATCTAATTTATATTTCATTTTACCTCCTGTTCTTATTTACTCCTACTCCAACACTCCAGGTTGATACGAACTGCGCCCAATAAAGAATGTAATGAATGTTATAGATTTGTGTAAGCGACTTAGATAAATCTTGACTAAACCTTCCTTTACAAATACAAATATACTTTATTGCACACAACATACAATACTTACAAGTTTTACACGAAAGATACAGTACACCACCTACCTACCTTTTACTTTCCCTTTCTGTTCTCTTATGAATACTTGTATGCCGTATTTTTTTAAGTATAATGCTATATCTAGTAGGTACGAGTATGGTAATCCTAGTATTGAAACAGCTTGTAGCCCTAGTAAAGACCGCCATTTTATGTTTACAGAGTGGCACGTTTTTTCTGTAGGTATTTCCAGTCCATACTCTTTTCTATGTCTATGGCGTGACCCCATCGGGCCTCTTACCGTCTGTGCGGCTTAGACCCGGCGGCGGCGGTTCCAATTTGCACGGCACGTCGATCGACACCAGTGCACGGCGGATGACATCATAAATAAATTCGAATATTACAAAATACTTACCGATGAAACGATAACAGTTGGCTATTTTCTTTCCTTCCTGAATGTGAGCTGCAGCTCCAAACTAATATAAACCAGACAATATAATCCAAAAATGGTTAGATACTTACCTATCAGAGACAGAGTCTCCTTTCATCAAGAAGAAGATAATTGCATCCTACAAAAAGAAATCTTGTAAAAAAAATTTATCGACATTAATTGTAAGTAAATTTAATTTTATCGACATATTACTAAAGTGAAACCCAACACTAGGCAATGAAAAACTTGTGACAACCTACGAAATTACGAAACAATTTTTGTATATGCGTCTTTGTCTAACATTACGCCGGTTCCGTAAGATAAAGTAGAGCAGAATTATAGAGTTCTGTTGCTATTTTAGCCTTCCTTCTATGCTTTAGTTATTGTTCTGAGCCGTGAACCATGGCGCCGAGTGAGCCCGAGTGCATCCGAAGATGGCCGAAGTTGCACGAATGCGCGATGAAAGTTTTCTACTGCGGAATTAGAGTTGCCAGCTCTTAAAAAAATTACTGTTTTCGTGCAGTGTTTTATTATTAAAATTTGTTTACGTATAAAAAAAAATATTAGGTTATTTTACTTAATATAAATAAATAAATACTAAACATGAAAAATGATGATGAAGATTATGCCCAAGTTGTACTATATTCATGTGTTATGTCTATTGTTAAAATTAAGTTATGTGCAATAAAAACTATTTGATTTGATGAAAGAGAGAGGATTTAAAAAAAAAGAGATTTATTATTTTACAACCAATGTTATTTGAAATTTCAAGTTGTCTAGTGACATTTATTTAAGTGCCTACAAACTCAATAACTTAAAAAAAATCATATTTCACAAACTATTTTAACACCCGTCGTACAAATTAATCATTACGTGAACTAAAACCACGTGCATAGACCGTAATAGGACAAAACAATTTTAAGTATAGGTGTAACATAATTATTTAATAATTTTTTCGTACTAATTAAGATAAAATCATAGTTAATAAATTATTTTTAGAAGCTTTACCTATTTTTTTACCCAACGACAGAAATGTCAAATAAAAATAAAGAACACATTAAATACCAATTTACCAAAATGGCAATCTCTTCCATACAACCTTTAGGTAAACGAGATATGGGATTGCTTATAGGTGCTCGTAAACTGCTATGAATTGAAATGATTACTTTCAATGACTTTTTGCAGTTAACAATATTTTTTATTTAATTTATGAGGAACATAGAAGGTAAAGTTTTGGTCCAATACGAAATATCTTTAAATTAAAATGAGATATTGCATTATGCAAGGCAATATGGGTACAAAAAATATCATTGTGTAATAAAAATATAAATAATAAATTAATGTGCAGAAATGTTAATCCGAAAACTGGCAACACTGCATATTTTTTTTTCTCACAAGCCAGTTGGACGCTTTTACTCAACGAGTGAGTACGTTCGTTGGAACGCGCGGAACGTAACTACTTTTACGTACTTACGGCTAATAAAACCGGTTTGAAAGTGAGGTGTGGCGTGGGTGTCCGCAGTGCTTCTTTGTACTAAAAAACACCCTTTTCTTCAAGGAACTTTGGTGTTATAACTTTTGAAAGTAGTAAAAGTGCTGTGACTCATTTTCGGACCGCGATCCACAGTCGAATCGAGGTATGTTATAAAACCACGTATTGTGCACTATAAAATATCTTTTGTTATCTTTTTCTGTTATCTGTGTAAGTTTTTTATCGATGGCAGATTGATGTTGCAGGTTGACAAAAAATGTTAGGTAGAAGAAAAATAAGTCAAGAGATGAATTAATACAGAAAAATGTGGCTACCTGAGAAGTTAAGAGGAATTTTTATACCTCCTGTGATGTGGCAGAGATGTGTTGCTGTTGGGTTATTTGTTTCTTTTCCTCCCACTTTGCGAAATGACGTAGAATCAAAAATCGTTGTAAAAATGATCTAAGTAGGTACCTACATACGTAAGCCAAGTTTAACGTAAGAGTTTATTTAGTGATGAATTTGTTGAGTAGAATTGATGAACTGCTATTACAATCAAAATCTGTCTCTCTATTTGAAATATATATATTTTGTCGAGTTTAAAACGCGTCTCCAACACGGGGTTTCCCGACTTGGGAAAACCCCATAGCAGGCAGCTATGTAGGTATAACCCGTGGGAATAGTAGGCACCACAACTAAAGCGGCTTGCATACTGACGAGGTGTCTAGTTAATTTGCACGGGTTATACCTAGATGTAACCCGTGCGAATCCAGTAGACAAATCTTTTTCATTGTAGATAGGTACCTACAATTGCTCCGCGAAGTCCTAGGGTTCCGAAAGGCTTCTGATAGGGCTCGGCTCTTATAAGTAGCCTTAATAAAATTACTAGGTACGTCTTTCAACATATCGCAATAGGTGCTTATTCGCCTTATATTTTCAGGATCCCGATACGCTTATCGCTATCCGCTAGGGTCGATTACATTTTTTCAAATAGTTTTTCAAATATTATCCTCTCATACGACGCCCTGAGCCGAGGTTCGCGCCCAAATGGGCACCCTCAGGCGTATTGTCTTAAATTTTGTAGGTAGGTACCTACCTCCCCGTTATTTGCGGCAAATCTACAATAAGTCATGTCAAAAAAAAAAGCCTTACAATATACAACATAACTTAAAATGAGAATTCAACTATTCATCTCTAATACCTACCTAGGTAGGTAGGTGGTTTACCTAGGTAGGTATTAGATGTAGAAGGTATTATTCCTCATTCTATGCTATTACATAAGTAGGCACCACCTTTATAATCTTCTATCGAGGCCGACTTTACATAATAATATCTATCTACCTTGTTGATGAAGCATTTATAACTAGGTTAAATAATGTACGATCACGAGCATTAATATGTATACACTTTCGTACCATGTCACATTAACTTTTATGACAAATTGAACTGTAAGTCTCACTAAATGTCAAATATGTTAGTGCGACAGAGTCCTAAAGTGGGTACATTATATTGCTCATGACTGTACAATTACGCTGATTTTATATAACAACTAATTGGCCCCGATTCCTGCAGACATCTCTTAATTTTACTTTAAGTTATACCTGTCATTTTCTTATCCGCCGAAAAGGAAAGGGACGGATGATTGACAGCTCTTAATTTTAGGAAGAATGAGTAAATAAATGAATAACCCGGGCGAATTTTTAGACGGTTGTTTTAGATTTGTGCTTAAAATTGACGTGTGTTCCATAAATTTTATGCTTGTCGATTACCCGTCCCTTTCCTTTTCGGCGGATAAGAAAATGACAGATATAACCTAAAATTAAATTAGATGGTATTTACAGGAATTAGCACCATTATATACCTAACTTGAAAAATAAATTGTTTGAAAGCTGGAGAAAATAAAGATTTTGCTGCCTTTTATGGTCTATTTTACTATTTCTTTGTTTTTGTAGAAAATTTTTTTTTTTTTGTTTCGGTTTTCCCCGAAGGGTAAGGCAAAGGGAACTATGCCCATACAGCCATGTCTTACGTATTTTTTTTCTTGATGATTAATGAAATGATGAAAGGTGATGATGATGAAACCTAAGCCCCCACCCTCGGAGTAGACTCCTACTCCGAACCCCAAACGAATTAACTCGAAAGTCCGCATAAACTTTCGAGTTATGAAGCGGCTTCTTGACACGAAGCGAAAATAGGCGGATACACTTTGTTTATTGAATACTCCAATATAATAACACTCGCGAATGTCTTCCGACTAACTTAATGCGATCATCAACCACAAAACACCACTTCGTATTAATTATTTAGATTATTCAATGAAGAAAGCAACTGTCCCGTTCCCGTTTCCCGCCAAAAAGCCTTTTTGTAGAAAAGTCCACCCATTTGTTCGAATCGCTTCGCTTCCTTTTTAATGAGGACGGCAAAGGACTGGTACACAGTCTGCCACAGTTGTTCACCAAATATTTAGTTATTTTTAGAGTATTCAAGGCTGAATACCTACCTTAGCATTTGCTAGGTAATCGTGCTTTCACCGTAAGCATCATCACTACATAGGTATGAGTGAGTCATCGTGAAGTGTCTTCAAGTAACCCTAAGTTAAGGTGGTGTAATTAGACATAAGGAGGGTCCCACATTCCCAAGAAATGCATTTTCGAAGGTATATGACCTAACCTGTATTGGGCTGGTTTTCCTTTCGTAGGTTGGAAGGTCAGACAGGCAGTCGCTTCTGTAAAAAACCGGACCTGTCAAATCTTCAGGTTAGGTAAGCGAACCCTGTGAAAAACGGGATAATGCTAGGGAGATGATGAGGTGTTAAATTTCACGGGTTCTAATTTCACTAAACAGTAATAGCGCCTTAAATAAAAAGAAGAAATAGGAACGGCCATAAGTATTAAATTTTAAGGTTATAAATATACTTTAATACCATGTCACATTAATTGTTTTGACAAATTGAAGTGTAATTCTCACTAAATGTCAAATTATGTTAATGCGACAGGGTTCTAAAGTTGACATGACATTGCTCACGACTGTACCTATCTAAATAAATATAAAGATAATCTCAATTACTATCATAAAGTAGGTTTTCATGTCTACTTACTCGAATTACTTTCTAAATAGCTGTTCCGCGCTACATTTCTAGATTTAGATCAATGTTATATAGGTAGATGGTTTGACCGTTAGTTTGTAAGGCTTGCTTGTTTTATATCATGTGTTGTGAAGGCCGGAGAAGGGATCTTAGTCATAGGATAGCATTGCTCATGCGCATGTATGGTAGCCATTTTAAAACTACTAGTCGTTACACGATGTTAGACACTTTAGATTTCCATACATACACTGGTAAACAAATAAACTGAAGCATTCAGTCGTTTTAATATAACTAGCATTTATTTTTAGTATGTTTTTAGTAGTTACTTAGTTGATAGGACATTACATCTATCATACCATTCCCAAATTAATTAATAATACATTGACATTACGCGGAGTGAAATCGATCGACTGTTTCTAGCCAGTCACATCACTAATCAGTCACAAATTTTCGCGTTTGACAGTTTGGCCTAAAAGTATTTGTAACCAGCCCAAAAATTAAATAAAAAAGTTTGACAGTTACAGAAAAAAAATACAATTCTATCCGAGTTGTATTTCCCGCCGTGGATAAAAGGTTGTAAAAAATTGTCTGTCAATTAATTATTCCATAATTATAAAACTGAAGACGTTGAAGACGAATTATTTATCGAATTTGACAAAAGAGAAATATATGATTGAAGACCTCTATCAAACTTACAAAGCAAATAAAGTGTACTGATAACTAGGCAGAATGGTCTCATGATCTTAGCGTGTTTCTATGGGCCGAAGGAGAAAAACTTAGTCTGTGTTACACTACGTTACACTACCTTAGGCAGCATGGTCTTATGATCTTAGCCTGACCCACAAATGGGCAAAAGAAAATAAAAATAAAGTTACACTACCTATAAAATCGATTATGTATTTCAACTGGTAATTGTTATTTTAATAGTCGGTATTTATATTAATTGAAGGAGGTTTCAAGGAATTTAATTTACTTATTGACTTACCTAATGAGTTTTAGTTACTTACCTTGTTGTCGGTGACGTAATAGAATCCTTTGGAATGTGTTTTGTCGTTTCATTTATGCATCAATTGGTGATTAAATAATGAATGTGGCTGAACGTGGACACTATGTTGTTTCGATAAATTGTTTTTTTTTTCGTGGCAATAGCTATTTCAAGATGTTCTGCACGTTTTGTAACAAAAGTTAATTTCGAATGTGACTTATCAAAAAGGCGCCAAATCGTTGAGCCGTATAAAGTTGCTGCCAATCTTCGTAGCCATTCTGGAAGAACCAGCTGACTGTCTTGTCTACCATGATGAAGTTATATTCTTTATTATATCACAAATAGATAAACGACAGTAGCATAGGCGTAACAATAGGCGGACTTATCTCTAAAAGAGATCTCAAACAGCCTATCTTGCCTACTTGGCGTGATAAGAAATTACCTACTCACATAAACGACAATAAGATGTGTTAATAGGTGGGCTTATCGATAAAAGCGATCTCTTGCAGCTAACCTTGCTTATTATGATAAGTATAAGTATAAGAATGACAGGCGGCGACTGGTATAACCAAGGTACTACCTATTAGTATTTGAGTTTGCGTGCTTCACCACACAAGGCTAGATCGTGGTCAAACGCACTCAAATCTATTATTAAAAAAAAACCTGTTACACAAATTTTAACGGTCATAATCCGCGCCCACGTAAAATGATGTCATGAAAAATGAGACATTCTTGATACTTGTCTCGCTCGGATACTTTGATTAGTGCTGTCATACTTAACGTACTTAAAAGGTTTTTTCTAATACAAAGGACGAGAATATAAGTGCGTGGGTTTTCTTTACGTTTCTTATTTTACGTTTGACATCGCTTTTTTGTCGTCTCATTTATCAAACGGCTGTGTTTTCAACTTCTTCTTTCATTTGGGTTTTAACCCCTTACCGCATGCGAAGCCATTTATGGCCTCTAAACTTTATGATTTTTTTTCTATATAAAGTAAACATCGAAATAAAATAAAATAAACTTTATAATAATTAGTGTTCTATTGTGAAGCAAAACATATTTTTTGTCTACGGTAAGTCATAAATGTTAAAAGTATTTGAAGTTATAATGCAAGGCGCCCGGCAAGTGAAATGCAACAAGTGCAGTGAAGTTTTGATCAATGAAAAATAATAATTTATCGACGTTTCAGATCTTCAGTAAAAATAGTTATATGCTCATTGTATCTTCGACCATACCAACAGTAAGTTTTTTTGTATGTGCATTTATATTTATTTGATTTATGACCCTTGTTTTGTAAAATCCATATATGGCTTGGTATGCGTTCCCGCTAAATTGCTGTCTTGTCATATCTGGCTTTATATGCACTCAAAGGTATACAAATGCAAAAAAGCTTTTTATCATTTCTTCAGATATGGACTGTGCACGGTTTTATGATTCTTCAAAGCATGTAAATCCTATCCCTGGTGATGGTTTTTTGAGTGAAGATGAGCTTGTTTCCGATTCTGACCGGAGTACGAACTTACTACGTCACGTTCCCCAATAAAAAAGCATGTTATGTAAACAGCGACAGTAACATGGCTGTGTTTGATTTCAAGCTTGCAGTTTCAGAACATATGCGCAAGACAGGGACACCCAGCCAGCCTTCTTAGTACGCCGATAACGTCAAGAGCCGGAACTCCATCTAGTCGAGCTGAAACTCCAAATAGCATGCCAATAAACCTCGAAAAGCACCAACCAGGTATCAAGATCTGCCATTGACTTCTATATGCACTGACGGTGTCGATCATTTTTCTATTTGGGTAAAAAATCAACGTCAATTATATCAATTCTGCTCAAAGCTACGTAGATATACAAAATGTGAAAAGTGCGTAGTTTTTTATGCTACAATGACAAGTGCAATTGTTATAGAGATTTCCACAAAATGTAAACGCTACGCATACGAAGCCATATATGGCCCATACGATTTTTGCTTAAACACATACGAAGCCAAATATGGCTCTTCAATTTATTTTTATAAATAATAACTATAAAAAATATTGTCTTGTATTTTTTTTCAAATAATAGATAAATAAACACATTTTCGCAAAAAATTTTTTTTTTATTTACAATCTTCATAATTCATGCAATAAGGGGTTAAGATCGATAACCGACCTCGTCAACCGTGGTGTCAGGGTTATTATTAAGCCACCAAGGGTCACATTTGTAATAGTCTATCTGTCTGTTACGGTTTCACACGAAAACTACTTGATTTTGATGAAATTTTGTACAGACAGAACGAAGCAGAGATAGATTAGACATTGGTAAAGAACATAGGATAGTTTTATATAAAACTGTAACATGGAATAAATATGTCGCGATAACCGAAATCAACGTGGAGTGAATCGCTGGCGGAAACTACTTAGTATTTTATAACATGGTGACTCAAATACGGAATTTGAAAGTAAGTTTTAACTTGTGACTAAGTGAATGTTCAAATTTCTATTTTTTTGGAGGTATCATCCGTATCAAACGAGGCTTCACGCTGCCGTTGTTAAGGATGCGAGCAAGGAGTGTGGAGAATTATAAATCACGCGAGGTATAGAAAAAATCTTGGAATCTATAATAAGTAGGTATCTACATAAAGTAATAGATAATTTGTCTTTATATACCTACCTATGGACTTTGCATAACACAATCAGCCTAATATACACCACACTGCTGTTAAAAGGCCTCCCCTCTTCGAGCTTCCAAACAGGAAATCGAACCCTGGTTATAATGTAAATTGTAAAAAAATTCATAATTTGGTGCTTGAAATACGATATTTTCCTTAAAATAACGACATATTTCATGATTTAATTGCGGACACAAAAGCTTGTTTTCAATCATTTTCGTAAATCTTATTATAAAAATAAGTAAAACAACCCTTTGCGCGCCAAAATTGCCATTTGTGAAAGCAAACAAAATGGCGGCAAAGTGTTTAGCGTACAATAAAAACAAGAACTAGGGTTATGTTACATAAAGTACGTTTAGTTTGCTCAACAGTTCGCACATTAACGAGACCGCAACGAATAAATAACGCTATAAAATAACCAGTAACGTTGCCCAACGTTAGACGTAGCGTTATGCTTTGATGCCATGTGGTAAGTGTAGTGGATCCTTACCGCGAGTGCTTATAAAACTTGAACTATAAAATACCTTATATAAATGTTTTATTTAACAATGTTTATCAAAGGATAGACAGTAATTCTTTTTTTGCTTCTTTACATTGTAAAACTAGGTTAGAATGAAAATGTATTTGCTAGGAAAGCGTGTCTTACCTTAGGTCACATCGATTAAAGAGCCACGCTCTTGTCGGCGTTGCATTCTCCATGCTACCTGTTTAGGGAAAAATAGGGCAGTGGTTTCCCTCTTGCCTTCGCCCCGCAGTACTCTGTCTGAGGCGAGTGGGATGGCGCCCAGAGTAGTCTATTTCAATGTTGTCAAGACTCCTGTCCTCCGCCTCTGAATAGTACTGACAGTTACCGCTGCCCTCTGTCAGGTTCCAGGTTACAATCTCTGTGACGTGCCCCTTCCGTCCTGCATTGCCGGACCGATGGCTCTGTTACCGTTGAGGCCTTCAACCATATAAACCTACTTATATGTACATAGTAAAAAAAAAAAAACTGTAAATCTATCTGTCCTTTAAGGTTTAGTAGTGGTATTATTTATCAGATAAATAATAATAAACTTATAAAATAGATAATATAATATGTCTGTCTAGCTGTTGAAATATCAATATTAGATAACTTAGATTATGAACTGTTTCAGTTGTTTTGAGGAGACTATTGTGATTAAAGTTATACACAGTTGGCTCGATGGTTGGGAGGACTGCTGATGTAATGACTGGCTAAATCTAACCAGGGTTAATTTCTGTTAGGTATATTACCCGCCATTACTTATATTTTTCTTTTTCAGGCATTGGAACGGAGTATTTTTGAGCGCGACTAAATATTGTAGTAATAAATTCATAGTTATCCCCTTAAACCCAGATTAGCTCGGAAGATAAACTTGATGCCTTATTCAACGCTCCCTGGGATTGCCAGAGATTTCAATATTCATCAGTTGAATATTCCCTAAGCTAAATAAGTAGTGTTGCCAATAGATAAATTTAAATAATGACTAAATTATGTTTGTTAATCTGTAGAATTTATTTTGGAATTTTGCGAAAAAAATACAGATATACTTTATTGCATCAAAAAGGAAACTGTTGCAAGACGTAAAAAACGTTCACGCCCGTAATTCCTATAGGGGTGGGCAGACTGACGCGTTAGTAGGCAACTCGCAGTCACACTAGAAATAATAAGATGCGTTATGAACCATATGACATTTCGTTTGGATTACGACTTTCTAGCTAGTGCCAAGGTTAACTGAGCCGTATAGATGACAGATTAACAAGCTATGTTTCTTTCGCATTTTTTCCTGTACGTTACTATATAGGCACTATACAACGTTTATTTTAAGTTATACAAAACTTAACGCTAGCAACACTGCTACAAACAATATGGCGGCGGGATTACTGTGAAGTTCTACAAAACTCGACCTCATAAAAGCGTCTGGTTAGCCTTTCAATAAACGTTATACAAATTAGATAGATTGGACTTTTCGCTGACTTTGCTAAGATTATATAAAGCTACTTATATTTACTTCAAGTTTAGCGCTATTATCTTCGTTGTTATAAGCCAGGAATTCAAACTTGAAAAGTTTGTCCGTTGAAACGACTTTGTTTTAATTGCTGCTTATCTACCCGGGCATGTCGTATAAACAGACAGAATTATTGTATCTTTTCTAATATGGTACTTACAATCGACTATTAGATATAAGTTCATATTATTATTAGAGACTCTTTTCTGCAAACTGTTTAAACAGTTTTGCAGGGCATTGACAAATTGCATTTTTAGTATTAAGATTTAATAAATAAATAAATAATAAAAAAATATCGACAACGGGCTGATCATTTGTTGCCATACCATCATCATAGGCCGCAACATCTTGACAGATGATGGTAACCGTGGTATAAGAAAACCAGGTGGGTTAAAATGGCTACATCGAAGCAATTCATCTAAGAAAGCAATGTTGCAATTTGACATTTGCGCATATAAAAGTAAGTGCGCAATGCAAACAAATGTCAAATAGCAATATTGCTTTCTTTGTGGCCATTTTAACCCCCCAGGTATGCTCAATCTTATGACAAGCCGCCATTGCTAGCCCATTGATGACGTAAGTGTTACGATTAAATTGGTATCTAATAATAATAGGTAAAACATTCTGTATCTCAAACATTCCAAGGACTTTTATTATTGAAAATAACTCGATAACTCGAATGAGGATCGATAATAACCCTGACACCATGGTTGATGATTTTGGTTATCCACCTCACAACCCACACGATAGAACAAGTAGTATTATTCTTTATTCTATGACCATACGGTTCATTGTATCCGTCTTGGACTTCAAGAGTGGCTGTAAGTTGTTCTCAATTACTATTACAATCCCGACTGCAGATCGCAAATTCGAGATTTCGAAAATTTCGGGAAATTTTCGGGATCTCGTCTAGTTCATAAAAAAAAACGTAAAGATGGCTGAAAACAATGAAAACTTCTTGTTTGTGATAGCGAGGTTCTTCAATATTACTAACTAAATAATTAAGTTTTCTTTGGAAATCAGCATAATCAAAACATAAAATAGGTATAACTCAAGGATATTCGCCCAATTCCGTCAATTTCGAATGGGATCTCGTCATATGCTTCGGGATTGATCCCGAAAAATTTGACGAGATCTCGCGAGATCAGGATTGCATTCCCTACTTGTGACTCAGTCATTTAAAAAAAAAATCAAAAATAATTATTTTCAAAATTGGCTTACAAAGTCAGTGCTTTTTGAACGTCAAAAATTAAATTACATATTACCACATCGGCATGTGTAACGCTGGGGGAAAGACGTGGCCAATCCATTAAGGTTTATGTTTTTCGTCGCATTGTGGTGAAAATCACGTAAGCGCTTCTTTTCTCTGCTTACCCCTTTGGTAAATAGACGTGAGTTTATGTATGTAAGTTATTCGGATGTGATTAAACAAAACCCTCGATTTATTTTAATTATTTATGAATGAATCCAGGTAACATCAGAATGTATTTTTCCGAAAAGTGCTTAAATGTTTTTTTTTTAAGTCGAATACAACTATATGTATATAGATCTGTAACGCCTATAATATTGAAAGGGTCATACTTATTTACAACTTTTTCAGTTAATCTCCTTCAAAATGTTATTCATATCCGCGTAAGTCCCTCTATATTATACAAATAGGACGATATATCGCCAGCATAAGCCATAAAGGGAATATATTACACATTGAGCCCTAAAGACGATATTTTATCTCACTCTATCACATTAAAATCGTATTATGCCTTCTCATTCTTTCTTACATTTAATATAAGTTATGGAACAGATGTTTTTATATGGATTTTATTGAATACTTACGATTGTACGTGTATCTCCGTTCTGCCGAGCCTTTTGGGAGAAGGCGTGAAGATTTATGTAGAAAGTTTATCGGGACTCAAAAGTATGATTTATTAGTAGGCAACAAAGTTGAGATTAAAATATTATACATAGTATGTTTTATTAAGTAACCAAACCAAATGTGGTAGGGAAAATTCCGATTATTTGATTTTAATTTTTACCGTAAAATTGTTTAATAACTGCTGTGGTAATTAATTTTAATTAGTTGTTATTATGCATGAGATATTTCGTATCCTAAACAAGCTTATCCCTTACTTCGATACCTTTTTCATAAGAAGTTTCCATTTATCCTTGCTTTACATAAAATAACCTTCGCAAAAATGTGGCAATTATTTTTTACTGTATTATAAAACCACAGGTTATAAAATTCCGGTTAAAGAAAGCGGAAAAAACATTTCGGTTCAATTAAAAACTTTCACGTGGCAACCTGTAACAATTAAAAAACAAAAATGTCATCTTATTTTTTTTTAATTCCCGCCAAATGATTTTTATACAGCCGCGCATTTTCAATAATCGATTTCTTTATTTTTCGATTCGACTATCTTTGGAATAATAACAATATGGCGCTGAATATTATTATTTTACTCAATCTGTTATAGCCAATGAATGGTTAAGAAAGTAGGAGATATAAAAGCTATCCAACGACGCGCGTTCGTAACCTCAAGACTTGATTTGAACCGGTTTCTGAACGCACCGCCATTTTGCTTCTATTTTTATTCTAGGATCGGGCGACACTTCGGCTAGTCTATGTAATTTTAAAGGTAATCAATACATACATCCTACATACTCCATCATCATCATCAATTTAAGAGCCACGCTCTTACTCCAGCGAGGTTCATAATACATATATAATAACAGCGTTATGGTTTACGCTGCGACTTGTGCTGAATGAGGCCCTTTTATCTCAGGACGTCCACCACCACACCACTGATCATTTCGACAAACACATTTTTTGTAATTGTTTTGTGAAAATTTTAAATGATTGTCTTGTTTTTGTGTGTGGCGTCCTTCTATATAAAAAAAAAAACCAATTCTATTCTAATCTCGCAAATTACAGAATTTCTCAAGGAGACTATTGGGTACAATAAAATCGATTCGAGTCTATAAAGTAAGTATAGTAATAATAACGTATTTATTATGTTATAATAAAAAAAAATCGTACCTTTATCAGATCCAAGAGAAATGCGATTTGGAGGTATATATGACCTAACCTGTATTGGGCTGGTTTTTCCCTTCGCAAGTTGAAAGGTCAGACAGGCGCTTTTGAAAAAACTGGACCTTCAGGTTAGGTTAGCGAATCCTGTGAGAAACAGAATAACACTAGAATGATGAAGATATTATGTTGTATTCGTTATGGAAGCAGGCCAAATCATAAGACACCGGCCAGATACCGACCCCGCCGGCGTGGTCGATTAATTCTTTCAAATATTTTTCCTCTCAGACGACGGCGACGCCCTGAGCCGAGGTTCGCGCCCAACTGAGCACCCTCAGGCCTGTCTTAAACGTTGTACCGGGTGAGAGCCTTCAGCGCTCCCCCTTTGTCCGGCCAAGTAGTTAATGCCATCTGCGGCAAATCTACTATAAGTCACGCAAAAAAAATCAAGACACCGGAAGCGTGGCTGAATATTCAGCTGTTCAATCTCAGAATGTGTTACGCCTGTGAACAAGAAATTCCGAGATCATCAAACATCAACACGATTTATACAATACAAACATTCTGAGAAACTTGTGTTGACACTCGCAATGTCAATAAACACGTTTTAATTACAACCGTGGCTTATAGTCACGATCCGCACTTTAAAATACAATAAAATGTTATCGGAAATAGTGTGCACAGTGCAAATATGCGTTTATAATTTGGTGAAAAAAAAAAGAAAAAAAAAGTAACTGCTCGAATTGAAGTGGGGAGAGTAAAACCATAGATATCGTTCAACTTCTAGCAACTGCATCACAGGACTTTATGAGTTTGAATTCATGTTTAGATCATAGATAATTGATATCACCTGGTTTCTAGAATTTCTGGCCGGTTAAGGGCTATAGGCTCCCGCCCTTTTATATGGGACTTAAATATAGCTGGCCAGGAGTGGGTGTATATACTATACACTTCTGCCTACCCTTCGGGATTCGAAGCAAGAGATATTTATGTAACATAAATATCCTGTTGTGTTTTTTTTGACAGTATTACTCTGTAAAGCACTATAGCGTGATAAGTTAATTAAATCTTCATTAATCTATACATTGGCCCCGATTCCTGCAGACGCCTCATAATTTTATTTGAAGTTGCACCTGTATTTTTCCCATCCTCCGAAAAGGAAAGGGACGGATGATTGACAATTGTTAATTTTGAAATGATTAAGTAACATAGCCCGGGCTATCAAATAGGTATATCTCGCTGGTATGCAAACCGTTTGACGTGTGCTGTCAACTTAATTCTCTCGGGTTATTGGCCAATGTAAAATTTTTAGATGGTTGTTTTAGATTTGTGCCTAAAATTGACGTGTGTTCCATAAATTTTATGTCTGTCGATTATCTGTCCCTTTCCTTTTCGGCGGATAAGAAAATGACAGGTATAACTATAAAAAAATATATAGTTTGTACAGGAATCAGCACCATTATACGTTATCGTCACAAGCTAGAGCATGTGATTCCGATAATAGACCTTAATATCGGAATTATGTTATTAAGCTCAAATATGAAGGCTCAAAGAACTTGGCAGCGAAATCTAGCACCTTGAAATTCAATAACAAAGGTGGCTCGACCGAAGTTATCCCCGCCAGGACGCTGCCCAGTCGGTCGTTATGTAATTTATTTTTATTATCTTTCTGGACGCTAACTATACGTCCACCAGTGACTTACTATCGGCTGCTACGAGAGGTTTGATATTGTTTTATTGGGAAATATGAGCTTTTTTAACTGATAGATGTTACACAGATAATATAAATATAGGTTATAGTATATAGGTTGCCTGGAAGAGATTGCTACTTAGCAATAAGGCCGCCTATTGTACTAATTCTATTTCTCTTTTTGTATTTTGTTTTTTCCTGTTTGTGCAATAAAGTATTTGTTATGTTATGTTGTTATGTTATAAAATTACGACTGTCGGCACACCTCGGACACTTCATACAAACAACCTCGTTTTACACAGACACCACACATTGACGTTATCATACACGCGTATCTGTGTGTGTGACGTCTGACACCATACGATTCGAGTCTAAACTATATCCGAGGGGGATGAGGTAAATCTAGCTCAGCCGCTGGTGGGGAGCGCAGATTTGCTGTTCTATAAGTACGTAGTATTGTTCCTTATTCTATGCTATCGGGCAAGTAACTATAGAAGATTTCGTGTAGCAACCAGCAACTTATGATACTTTCTAAAATGAATCGCAATTGATCAGGAGCTGTAAAGGCCACATAAAAGTTTTTTTACCTATATTTTTAATACATACAATAAAAATGTAAAGATGTCAACTCTTCTAAAAAAGCAATATTGCTGTTTGACATATTTTTTTTTGGATTGCGCACTTATTTTTGTATGCGCAACTGTCAAATTGGAATATTACTTTTTTAGATGATTTGCTTCGATGTGACCTTCAGCCTAATGAAACTTTTGTATGCCATTAAATATTGTGTTTTATAACAGCATAACTTTTATCACAACATCAATTTGCGCGGGAAGATTATTTTTTTGGAATTTAAGGCACGACCCTGAGCCAAGTCTGTCAAAACTGTCACAGGGAACTAGTAATGTGACAATAAAGCGGCTAAATTAGTGATGTGCCTAGTCGATCGATTTCGCTCCATCTGACAGTACGGTATTTTTTATAATCTTTTGCGTTATAGCATGTTGCGTAGGACAGCTGTCAGACTAGTATATTTTCTTGCTCTTTCTCTGTCGCACTCCGCTGTACTTTATACTTCTGTCCTGCTCTAACGACAATGCTAGAGCTATAACAACTTTCCTGTCAGTTTAATTTTGGATTACTAGTGTAAGTTTTTAAAAAAGAAGACGCAGGTCGTGTCGTATCAGGAGGTGAAGGATTTGGCGGGAAAAATAGAGAGGAATGGTGATTACTCCACCGACAAGAGCGCAGCTCTTAAATAAAGAGAGTGAGTGTAAGTTTATGTTACTAAGTTTTAATGGCTCATAAATTGGAACACTTAAAATGTAATTTGATATTTCTCCGAATCTCAACTGTGGTTTACTGGGATTATTATTGATGTTATTTTAACTAGACAAGTTGCCTTTGAAAAGTTCATTGAAGGTCAAGATTTGAAGAGACTGTAATGAAATTAAAGATTATTGTATGGGGCATCGTTTATGGCCGTGTTTTTGGGGCGTACGAGATTCGGTACGCGCGTGGCATTGTTGGTTTTGACAGTTGACGTCGTTTATAGACGTCAAAGTGTCTAACTTGACCACAGACTTTGAATTTTAAATCTAGAGTTTGACATCCTCTAGCTTATGCTAAGGTTTATTTAGAATGTGTACTTCGAAGAATAAATTAATTACTAAGTCAAGGTTGTATGTTCCTCTGATCTTTGCCTGATTTAGTTAAGGAAAATTTAAAACAAACGTCGGTAGGTAGATGTTGTAGGCATAGGTACTCTAAAAAAAAAATATAGATAAAATCTTTAAAAATCACTAAACTTATTAAGAATAAGTAGTACGTTGATATTTTAAGCAAAACGGAAAATACAACAGTTCAATAACACAGGATTTTAAATCCGTACACAAAAAAAGACACAGTAAACAAAAAAAAAGGAATAATTGACGTAGTCGTTAATATATTTAACATCTGACAACACAATGTATTACCCTAAACAAAGTAAAAAACGTTTTTTTTTTTCAAAGGACAAAAGTGTCAAAGACGTTTAGGCTGAAGGGAAAAAAAGTCTCAAAAAGAAAAAACAAATGTGTTTTTTCCGTGAAACAACTTGACAACATGTATAACAATGATATCTTAGCAAAGTCAAGCAGCTTTTAAAAGAGGGCGTAAAATAATGAGGTAATTGCGCAGGTAAATGGGGTATATTTTTGGTTTGGTTTTCCCCTTAAAGCAAGGCAAAGGGAACTATGCCCATACAGCCCAGTCATAAGTATGTGTGTTTCTTCTTGATAATTAATTAAATGAAGAAAGGTGATGACCATAAATGAAGAAACCTAAGCCCCCACTCTCGCAACAGACTCCTACTCCGAACCCCGAACGAATAAACTCAAAAGTCCGAATAAATTTTCGAGTTATGAAGCTGCTTCTTGTCACGAAGCGAAAATAGATATGTACACTTTGTTTATTGAATATTCCGATATAATAACACTCGCGAATGTTTTCCGACTAACTTAATGCCACTGACCGAGCCAACTGTGTTAATTTAATACTAAACGCACACGAATCTAACCTAAAAACTCTTAAGTGTAAATAAAAGATATCATCTCTTACGGCATAATTACATAAAAATATTACAAACACACAATAGCTACACAATCACTTTCCTTTTATTTAGTTTTCCCGCGTCGGTGGGAATTTTTATTGTTGGCAACACTGTCGGGGAGTTTTTATAGTTTCTAATTTATGCATTGATTGTATATTTAACATAATGAAGTAGGTATACTGTGTAATTATCTGACACTCGGCTGATTTGTGCGCGGGAGTTTAAAAAAATGAGATATTTTAGTTCCTGTATTATCGGAGATTTCTAGAATTTGTCGACTGAGATCTTCTATCGTGTGGTTTGTGAGGTGGATTACCAACCCCATTAACCCTGGTGTCAGGGTTATTACTGATCCGCCATAGGCCCCTGACATGATTCATGTAACGACTATGTACTTAAATCAGTAAGTAATAACCGGGACCAACGGCTTAACGTGCCTTCCGAAGCACGGATCATCGTACTTTTTGGACAATCAGGTCATCAGTCTGTAATATCCTAACCAAACTAGGGATCACAACGTGATTTTTGTGATTTGTCGGTACCGGGATTCGAACCCGGGACCTCTGGATCGTGAGCACGACGCTCAACCACTGGACCACGGAGGCCGTCGACTGAAATAATCGTGATGAAAACATTCGGTTCTTGATCTAGAGGTCCGGGTTTGAGTTTCAGAAATTATCCTTAGTTCGTTTACGTTTTGCAGGCTGGCTCACCGGGTGAGAGCCTTCAGCGCTCCCCATTTGTCCGGCCAAGTAGTTAATGCCATCTGTGGCAAAACTACAATAAGTCACGTGAAAAAAAAAGCAGGCTAGCACATCTAATTGTCCGAAAATTAAGAAAATTCCGTGCTTTGGAAACCGTTAAACCGTTGGTCACGGTTTTTTTTACTTTTCATGGGTTTGCTCTTGGCCCCAGACTTGCCCGAAGGCATTGACGAGGCCTAAGATGGAGCTCGCCCAAAAGCTGCCTGTTCACTCTGGCCTTGAAATCACCCAGGTTATATGTTATATATGCATGTTACCCACTACTTGTTTACTTTCCTTAGCAAGATATGTGGTTATTACATGAACCATGTCAAATGCCCCTGGCGGTTTCATTATAACCGTGACACCAGACTCGCGTGAGTGGTGAGGTCGGGCGTCGACCTCACAACTCGCATAAGAAAAGTACTTATTAACTATTATAAAGGCGATGGGGTCAAAGATAGATTATAAAACGCTAATCTAAAAATAGAAGCCAGTCTATAATGATTAAAAATCAATCTCATTTTACTTTCCGACTTATTTTCGATTTTTATTTATGAATTAAGTAACAATGAGTACGACGTTTGACCGCTTTTATTGATGACGTCACAAGACAGTATTTCCCACGCATTGTTCTGAGGTATTTCCATACAAACTCCAAAGAGAAGTTTCGTTTTGACGTTTCGTAAAAAAATATCTTATTAGACTAGGTTGTCAATTAGGCTGTTACAATGTCGTACATTACTTAATTTTTCGATAGTTAGCAATCGAGCTAAGGACACGTCAATTGCAACTCTTTATCAAATACCAGTTCTAAATAACCTTATAAAAACCAGTTTTTGTCTTATCAAAACAATAAAATTCAATGCAATGAACGTTTTAAACGAATGGTTTATGAGTTTTAATTAATTTTTATCACTGAATGTTTTCAACGAGCAGGTTTTTCAGCTAATTAACAAATTATTTCCTTTTTGTTTCAGGTAAATTCGAGGTTTTTGATTATTTTTGGTGAAAGATAAGTATAAAGACGGTGCAAAACGGTGCATTCATTTGATTTTACGTTTGTATTTGTATTGGTGACGTCATCTATAAAGAAAGTCCGAGTCGCGCTTGACCGGTTTTTTCCTATTTCATGGGTAATTTCCATCAAAATGGCAACCCTGCTCCCGTGATGGATGACGCGGCTCAGACGTCGGGTCCTTAAACAAGTTCGTTTTAATTTAATTTCAAACTTTGACGAGTTATTGCTTATCTTCCCTTGCTGCCCAGTTGTTTGGAGTTTTCTAAATATTTCTTGCTCATTGGTTTAGTGTTAGGCTGTCGCATAAGATATTAATGCTAATTCCTGTACACACCATCCAATTTTATTTTAAGTTATACCTGTCTTTTTCTTATCCGCTGAAAAAGATAGGGACATGCATAAAATTTATGGAACACACGTCAATTTTAGGCAGAAATTTAAAAAGCCCTTCCAAAACCTAGCTCAGAGGCTGGTGGGAAGCGGAGAGTTGCCGTTCTATACGTAGTATTATTCCTTCATCATCATCATCACCAGACCATTAACGTCCCCACTGCTGGGGCACGGGCCTTCCCTATGGATGGATAGGGAGATCGGGCCTTAAACCATCACGCGGGCCCAATGCGTATTGGTGGTTATTAACGACTGCTAATGCAGCCGGGACCAACGGCTTAACGTGCCTTCCGAAGCACGGAAGAGCTCGAGATGAAAACTTTTTTTTTGTTGACACCCATCCTATGACCGGCATGCAGAACATGTAGAGGTGTATATTTGTGGCTGTTGCTTTTATTAGACATAACATTTCTACTTCAATTTTCAAGTTCAGAGTAATTTAAACCAGTTTTGTCTTACAAAGCGTACTTTTGTCTCGCCAACAACGCGGTTCAGAGCAAGTTGTAAATAGTTTTTAATTAGCGGCCACACACTAATGGAGAAAGGTCCACAGTCCATTGTGCTTTATTGTACAATGCGTACTATTGTGTTGTACTTCCGTAAGTAGACTCACGCGCAACACGGACAAAATCCACGCTAAATATTAAAAAAAAAAAACTATTATGACATTCTTACCGTGCAATAAGTGATATTATACATCCATTCATTAGGCTAATAGAAGCATATCTGCCTCTATTTAAATTAACTTTTCCTTATTTGTTTCACTATACTGTAAGCCTGGAATAAATCCAAACAAAACGTGAAGAAATGTCTTAACAAAACGGTGACAATAACATCCAAAAGCTGGAAAAGCGGACGTACATTTTTTCAGTGAGAGATTCCTAAAAATCTTTTGCCAAACGACATATTTTCTCCAATTCCGATCTGCTAAAACGGTGAGTTTTCTTCGTAAAATCTTTCAATAAGGTCCTTTGTGGCGGTAAAATATTGCCGCGCGCTGGCAACCCCGGCGGCCATTTTGTATCTGTCCGCGCGGGAAGCGTTCGTCCTTTTTCAAATTTCGAATGCCTTTCCGGCTGACGTCATGAACGGCAGTGCACATTGTGTGAAGTCTACTTTTTTATTTTGCTTTTTTTTCGGAAGCAAAGGTCGTCGCTTTGTGCGGTCAAAGGCCCGAGTTGATTATGTTACTGTTTTTAACAGTTCAGTTACTTTATTGCGCAGGTCTGTACGAGTAAACACTATGATCGGAATCCGTCATTTTAATAAACTCACGTCGTTCCTCTAGGGGTAGGTACAGCCACGTGTTTTCAGAAGACAATTTGTTGACATACTTGGTATTGACAGGTTATCACATCACGCCTGTAATCCTGAAGGGGTGGGCAGACGTGTATAGTATAAACACCCACTGAATTGCTTTTGATGTGGCTTTTTTTAGACCCCCTGGCCGTTTAATGTTATTTCTTTGGCTTCATTAATTAGTTTACTTTGTCGCAGTAAGTGTTGCCACAAAATTAAACGTTCACCCTTTAATTCCTCGTCACCCCTCCAAGAAGATTTATCTACTCATAGGTTTTTCATGGGGGCAAGTTAATAAGGCACAGGATTACACTTTATTATGCCACAGTGTTGCCAGAGTAAATTAAATTACCCGCCGCCTATGCGGGGGATGGAAAAATGAGAAAATTGTAAGAATTTCATTACAGTTTGCGCTGGCGGTTTACTTTTCATTATTCTGACGTCGAATTTTGCGTTAAATAAAATCGTTATAAAATTGGTTCACATTTGCTTAAGGTTTAGCTGGTTTGAATCCGTGAATCCTGGCTCGGATTCTCAACCACTGAATTCCACTTCATGTGTTTGAGTTCATGTTTGGAATTCATAATTGATATCACGTGGTTTCCAGGATTTGTGTCCGGTTAATGGCAATAGGCTTGCCCCCTATTACATGGGACTTGAACATAGCTGGCGAGGAGTGGGTGTGTATACTATACTATGTATAGGTGAGGTGTACCTCAGCCTACCCCTTCGTGGATGGAGGCGTGATACTAAGTACAAAAAAAAGTAGTAGTAGTTATATCTATCTTAGAACTTCGTATCAATTGTGGCTTCTGATCACTTGTTGCTCTGCCCACCCTATTAGGAATTCGGAGCGTGAATTTATTCATATAAAATAAATATCCTGTCCGGCCTCCGTTGGCCAGTGGTTTGAGCGTTAGGCTCACGATCCGGAGGTCCCGGGTTAAAATCCCGGTAAGGACATTACAGGCTGATCACCTGATTGTCCGAAAGTAAGATGATCCGTGCTTCGGAAGGCACGTTAAGCTGTTGGTCCCGGTTACTACTTTCTGATATCGTTACATGAGCCATCTCAGGGGTCCTTGGCGGCTCAATAGTAACTCTGACACCCGGGTTGATGAGGTTGGTAATCCACCTGACAACCCACAAGATAGAAGAAGAATATCATGTTATGTTTTTTATTGACAGTTTTACACCTTAAGGCGCTGTAGCGTGATAAGTTAATTAAATCTTCGTTAAATCGAGCAGAAAATGGGACTTTGGAACCGTTGTTAATTAATTAATTATAAAATTTTACACGAAAAATATATTTGGACTTTACTAATTAATTATAATTAAATTATATTTCGGGTAATTATTTCAAGTCTCTATTGCTTTGTTCATAAAGCTCTGTTGCTGAATAGGTTGTGTCGTATTTGAAACGATAAAGATTCCAGTACAGTCATGCGCAATATCATGTACCCACTTTAGAACCCTGTCGCACTAACATATTTGACATTTAATAAGACTTACGGTGTCATTTGTCAAAAATGTTAATGTGACATGGTTTCAAAGTACATAGATAGATAGATAAAATACTTTATAGAGCACAATGGACACAAAATACAGAGATAAGGACAACATACACAGAAAGCACAACAGGCGGGCTTATTGCTCATGCAGCAATTTCTTCCAGGCAACCTTTGGGTACAGGAAAATTTTGTACAAGTATAATAATACATATTAGTACTCGTGACCGTACATACATAATCTCAAGGCAGTTCGCGCTATTTATAATCTGCGTTGTCGGGACTCTTTAAGGGAGCTGTTTAAAGAAATAAATATACTGACGGTCGCAAGTCAATATATTTATGAAAACATTATGTATTGTATGTACGTAATAATGTATCTCTCCTTCCGAGAAACTGTGAAAGGCATACTTACAATACAAGGAATAAAAATAAAATTGTTGTTCAAAATTCTAGATGTTAGTAACTTAAATTAAACTTTTTTGGGGTTATGTATAGGTTTTTACAATAAAATACCAGATAATATTTTAAATTTGTCAGAGAATAAATTTAAAGCTCACGTAAAGCTTACTTTATGTATAAAAGCTTATTATAAGATTAATGATTACCTAAATGATAAAAATGTCTGGTATTGCATGTGTTCCTCTAGTTATTAAATAACTTGTAATGTACCCTCATTGATTTAAAAGATGTGTTGCTGTTGCAGTTTCTTGTCATTTCTTCTCCTCAGCCATAACACCTTGCGAAATGACGTAAATTCAAAAATGTTACATTGACAATAAGTTTATCCATGATAATTACGTTGGATAAATGATTCTGATTTCTGACAAATTGAACTGTAAGTCTCACTAAATGTCAAATATGTTAGTGCGACAGAGTCCTAAAGTGGGTACATTATATTGCTCATGACTGTACGTACATCTATTAATGTACCCTTTTCAAAGGAGTATTTCTATTCCGTCATTCAAATGAAGAATCGATAGACTCACCAACAGTCGATCGGCGTGTGATTTCGAATTTGGAACGTCTGTCCTTGCGGAGTATTGCGAGGTAACGGTCACCGTTACCGCGGGTTAAAGACCCGCCGCTACCACGGGATGGAAACTCACTCATAACTCACAACCGTCTCAGGGTGAATATCAAACTGTGCCAAGTTTGGTGGCGAACTTTCATATTATTTATTCGGGAAAAATTCGGTTCCGATATGAAAAAGGATAGTTCTAGCTACGAGGTAACTCCTTTTTCATGTCGGAACCCAATTTTCATACGAAAGGAAACACGAAAGAAAAAAAAAAGAAAAAAAATACGATAAATTATATGTTACTTCCCTTTTGAATTTTAAAGCAATAAAGAGTATACAAACAAAGAAAAAGCCCCTTTTTCTTATCGTGTGGGTTGTGAGGTGGAATACCAGCCTCATCAACCATGATGTCAGGGTTATTACTGAGCCGCCAAACACCCCTAACATGGGTCATGTAACGACTACGTACATCAGTAAGTAGAAACCGGGACCAACGGCTTAACGTGCCTTCCGCACGGATCATCTTACTTTTTGGACAATCAGGTGATCAGCCTGTAATGTCCTAACCAAACTAGGGACCACAAAGTAATTTTTATGATATGTCCCGAACGGGAATCGAACCCAGGAATTTCCGGAACGTGAGCCCAACGCTCAACCACTGGGCCACGGAGCTCGACCATTATAGACGGCGATACGGCTCACCTATCACGTTTGTCTAACAGAAAGCTCGGTGAGGTGTGGGTACTTAGTTCATCTTGCGATGGATGTACCTCTGACTACCCCAATTGGGATATAGTCGTGAGTTTATGTAACAAACTGTATGTCCAAATGTTAAAAACAGTCAATGGTTATTATTTTACTGTAATTTAAACAAAAAATCCAAAATTCTCCTTGAAATGAAAAAAAAAGTCATAAATACATTTTCACGCGCAATAAAATTTAAAGTCGATTTTAAAGTGAGAACAATATTAACCTTAGTACCGTAACTTCGCAATATTTTTTTCTACAATCATAATTATGATTCTTCTCGCACAAACAATAGGGCTGGTTTTCCTACGCCCACAAAGTGAGATGTTCATAGTTTTTGCGTCATAATCTACCTGAACTAAACGGTGTTTTTTTTTCTTGAGAACTTTTTTTTTGTTGGCCAATCTGTTGCTTTGCGTAGATAGAAACTTTCCTCATTTTTTATGAGTAACTTATCTATCTTTCTGAGCATGTCGTAAAATCCGACAGGGGTTTGCGTCCGTAAGTAGGTAAGTATACGCTTCGACACATCAAAAGCAGTGTAGTTTGAGCCATATTTCATCATCATCACCAGCCCATTAACGTCCCCACTGCTGGGGCACGGGCCTTCCATGGATGGATAGGGAGATCGGGCCTTAAACCACCACGCGGGCCCAGTGCGGATTGGTGGTTATTAACGACTGCTAATGCAGCCGGGACCAACGGCTTAACGTGCCTTCCGAAGCACGGAGGAGCTCGAGATGAAAACTTTTTTTTTGTGGTCACCCATCCTATGACAGGCCTTTGCGAAAGTCGCTTAACTTCAACAATCGCAGACCGAGCGCGTTTACCGCTGCGCCACCGAGCTCCTCAAGCCAGAGAGCCATATTTAAGTCCCATGTAACAGGGGCGAGTCTACTGCCTTAACCGGGTAGAAATCTTGGAAACCACGTGATATCATTTATCTATGACTCAAACATGAATTCTAAAATAAGTACAATTCAGTGGTTTAGAACCCGAGTCTGGATTCGAACCTGTAACACTGCGATGTAAGAAAAAAAACACAGAAAACACTACAAAACAACAGACAGGGCAACTAATCGCTACAGTTTCAATATCCCCCTCCTCCATCCTGTTATTGTGTAAGCGTGAAGCTACACCATGTTGCAACATCCATTATGCTCTTATCTTTGGAGAGCACGGTTCAATCAGTTACACGTCAGTTTCACAATCTTATGTGAGATGAAGCCTAAAGGGAAATCATAGGAGGCATAGTTCGTGAAGGGCTTCTGACGTATTATATATATTATATTTTACAATATGATTCCCATTGACATTCAGAATTTGCCTTTCAACTGTTTTAAGACAGTAGTTAAACAAAAACTTTACTTACAAAAAAGGTTATTATAAAGTTAGTGATTATTTAGAAGATATGAATACATGGGATTAACTGTCTGAGAACTGATATTAGGCAGCTAAATTACTCAATTGTATACCAATATTTTATGTTTATTTTTATTTTTTTTAAGAACGTCTAGGGCCCCGTGCCGAGGTTTTTCTTGCAGCTTCTTTTCCCCGGCTATACAGGTTGTGAGAAGCTGCAGTAGTTTTAGGCGGATGAGACGTTTGCTATGTAAAAATTGACGATTCAAAGTGTACCTATGTTACCTACTGAATAAAGATATTTGAATTGAATTGAAATACAACATAAGCTCACGACTATATCCCAATTGGGGTAGTCACATACTCGTACATACAACTACTCAGCCTGTATCCAACCACTGCTGGGTACAGGCCTCCTCTCTTTCACGCCATCCTTTCCGGTCCTGTGCAAGTCTCATCCATTGCTTTTCGGCATACCTCACAATGTCATCCCGACCGTGATTCTCTTAAAATGCATAAATGGTTTTGTCATAATTCTAATTATAATAATCCTTTTTGCATAACGTTTTTTAGCATAATAACACTTTCCCATAATCACATCTAAGAATACTGGTTTGTTAGGTATAACTTATTTTTGGGACTAATATTTGTTGACATAAATTTGATTCGCATATAAATAGGTATCCATAATTCTTTTTTAGAATAATAGTGTTTTGTCATAATTTTTACAAGGCATAACAGTAGGTTAGGGTGCTGAGGGGGTGGCCCTCGGGCCACCCCTACGCCGCCAGCATGTTTATCTTACACACGAAAAGTATACTGAATGATGACCAACAGCATGAAATAGAGTCAAAAAATATAAAAAGTCACATTCATGAACCAAATGCAGCCAAGGAAAAAGTAAGTTTCGGAAATGTTCAAAGTTGTGCCAAAACTTTTCTTATTCGGAGTATAGTTTTTATGCTTTTAATAATTATGCTTATATATCATTATTGTCATTAATTATTATGCTTATCGTAGTTATAATAGAGTTTCAAAATTATGCTTAAAAGTTATGACAAATTAATACTATGCGTAATATGACAAGTAACATTATGCCATGGTAAATTATTACATAAAATTTTATGAGTAAAAATAGAGAACCCATCCGACCACCCCTTGGCCACCATTCAGTAATAAAAAACATAATCATAAATCTCCTCCATATTCCTAGTTAAACATAATGTCCAAACATTTATATAATTATACTATTATTAATAGATTTATTCCTGAAGTTAAAGAATTCGTTGACACTATAAAAACACATATTCTTTTATATTCTTTTTTATTCTTTTCTTAAATTCTTTTATTTTATATTTATTTATATTTATTTCTTTTAGTTTAGGGTTATCAGTGGAAACCTGTAATTAGTTTTCAACTGTTATGTTTTTTGTCTACTTTCTGTATTTTATAACTGTTGGTTTTCCTTAAATAAAATAAATAAATATTTAATTAACTAGCGAAGAGTAGGTACTATACTATACTCTGTCTACCCTTTCAGGGAAACAGGCGCGGTGCTACGTGAAGTCAGACATTTAACTAAAGCTATAACGTCGAGTTCATTTATCTAAGTTCTGTATTTCGGCCTACTGTTTATCACGGAATCAATTTTCACGAAATTGTCTTCTGACACGCAACCTAACTTTTCTAGGAAATTAAATACCACCCGCTATGTATCTCTCTGAGGTCTATAATTATATTATTTTTAATAGCCCTCAATGTCCCACTGCAGGGCAAAGGCCTCTCTTCCTTTCTTCCACTCCTCCCTGTCCCTAGCTTGTTCGTGCCACGATTTCGAGAAGCGGTCTAACTCGTCGCGCCATGAAAACTTTTTTTTTGTGGTCACCCATCCTATGACCGGCCTTTGCGAAAGTTGCTTAACTTAGTAATTACAGTTATTTCATTATATTATAAACGGTTAAAACTAAACGCGGAATGGAAGCCGTTTAAGGTTTTTTTTTTACTTAACCATAAAAAACCGTTTAACAGTTTTTATTTCTTTATTCAAAAGTAGATCAGGGACAAGTGGATGTCTTTATGGCTATCGTTGCATCAAATTCGAAATTATTGGTTTAGGCTGGGATTTGAACCTGCGACCTCAAATTGAGAGTCGAGCGTTCTACCAACTGCGCTACCTAGTACTGATATGTCCCCACCGGGATTCGAACCCGGGACCTCCGATCTTTAGTCCAACGCTCTACCACTATACCACGGAGGCCGTTATTTGAATAAACTAATTTATTTCGTAAGTAAATCGTGAAACAAAAAAAATAGCTTTTTTATATTCAGTTTCTTATTCCACCTTTCTAATTAATATACTATACTTCTTTGCCTAAGTATAATTAAGTAGACTGTTAATAAATTTTCTTTACTTAGGTCGTACTGTCATGAGTAATACAATGTACCCGCTTTAGGACTCTGTCGCACTAACATATTTGACATTTAGTGAGACGTACAGTTCAATTTGCCAAAAAAGTTAATGTGACATGGTACCAAACTGTATACATATTAATGCTCGTGACCGTACTTGTCTCGAGCAGATACTAACTTATGCATCGTTCACATAAAGCGCATTTAAGATTGGTAACGATTTTTTTTGGGTTTTATTTTTATTTCGATTACTTTTCTTGGAATACCATTGTATTTAAGTAGATAAATTATGTAATACAAACTGGATTAAAAAAAAGAAAAGAAAGGAAAACATGAAACAGTAGGACTAGGGCCCTGTGCTGGGAGGTTTTCTGGCCACGTCTTTCCCTCAGCGTTACAGCTTCCGATGTGGTAGTAGTTTTACAGTTAGTTACATAATATTATTTTTGTAATTTAATTTTTTTGACGTTCAAAAAGCGCTAACTTTGTAAGCCAATTTTGAAAAATAAATATTTTTGAATTTTTTGATTTTTTTTTCGCACAGTGTCCCATTCGCACAGATATCTATGATAATTACGTTGAATAAATGATTCGTTTTTTATTAAGAATGTCGTTGGGTCGTAAGCCGTGATAGCCCAGTTAGTAGAACCCTTGCCTCTCACTTTGAGGTCGCGGGTTCGAATCCAGCATAGGCCTAAACCAATGATTTTCGAATTTGTTTGAGGAAATTCCCAAGAAATGCATTTTGGTAGGTATGTGACATAACCTGTATTGGGCTGGTTTTCCCTTCGCGGGTTGGAAGGTCAGACAGGCAGACGCTTCTGTAAGAAACCGGACCTGTCAAATATTCAGGTTAGGTAAGCGGACCCTGTGAAAAAGGTGATAATGCTAGGCAGATGATGATGAAAGAACGTCTAGGGCTCTGTGCCGAGGTTGTTTTTGTAGCTTCTTTTCCCCGGCTATACAGGTTGTGAGCTGCAGTAGTTTTAGGCGGGTGAGACGATCGTTATGTAAAAAATGACAATTCAAAGTGTAACTATGTTACCTACTGAGATATTTTTTAATTTGAATTCAGATTTCACCTGATTTTCATTTTTGTTGCAGGTAAATTGAAAACGAGCTGTAATCTCCGGTTGCTGATAATGATGCAGCACCTCATTTGGCAAGGATTAATACTTAAGGGGACTCGAGTCGTTAGCGAACATTAATATTGATTTCAAATTGATAAAATTATTATGTTTAAGTATACAAAGTGTTAGTGACATCGTAACGAATACTGAGGGGGATGATTCAGACCATGATTCTGTGTTGATATCAAATGGAATTTCCTGTCGGAAAATTTTCAGTTGCATACTTGCAAAGTTTTCGTTACGATGTCACTAACACTCTGTATATAGCTTTGGTTAATGGGGTTTAGATTTTAAAAGGACATTTGGTCTACGACTTAAAGTACTTACTATCAGCCTCCATGGTCTAGTGGTGAGAGCGTTTGTCTCTCAATCGGGAGGTCCCGGGTTCGATTGCCGGTAGTTCTCCCAAACATCATGGCCGGACGGAATCATCACAATGTATACGATTTCCTTATTCATTTTGCTGCCGACACCATTACGGTTAACGGGCGTGAATTCATGCGTATTATAGACCAGTTTTATGTAGTTATAACGTAATTCGAAACTACCCTCATTTCACAAAAGAATCAACTTACAGGTTTTGTCTCGCATTCTGTTACTCCGTCCGTCAGGTTTGTTAGAGTGCTATCTATTATCATTACGCCCTCTTACGCCCTTCTTCGCCCTTTTAGGCCCTCTTACGCCCTCCTCCGCCCACTCTCACCCCTCGCGTGTCAGGTTGCTAACAGTTCTAGGTATTTTCCGGCCTGGAGTGGTCGTTTTTGACAAAAGAAAGGTGAATTTGTCTAGAACGAAAAGTAAAGTTGTCTAGTTATACTTATATGTAGAGTTATACCTACAAGGTGTTAGTGATATCGAAACAGAAACTTTGGGAAATGATTCAGACCATGATTCTGAGATGATTGCAAGCGGAATTTCCTGTCCGATTTTTTTTTAAATTTATTTTTAGTCCCAGATTGTGCTTTAAACATCAAAGAACACGAATTTAATATAATATTATATATATATATATATATATAATAAATATGTATATACATATATATACCTCCGAAAACGAATTTCTCGGGAATGTGGGTATCCACACGATCACGATATATATATATATATATATAAATAATAGGCGTGAGTTTATGTATGTATGTTATTTATCTAATAATTACAACTACATACGATACGGCTCACCTATCACGTTGGTCTAACAAAAAGCTCGGTGAGGTGTGGGTACTTAGTTCATCTTGTGATGGATTTACATCAAACGGTCACCCATCCATTTATCGACCTGTCCAAACGTAGCTTAACCACCGTGATGGAAACTGTTAACCTGCCAACTTTATGGTCCATATAATTCGTAATAACAGTGTTGTCAGAATTGCCATTGAAATTGCCCTTAAAATCGACCATTTTTGGCTTTCATATGACTCGTGGCGATTCCCATAACCGTTTACGTAGAAAAATGGAAAAGATCTTTTATTTATTACTATAAAGACGACTTTCATATTGTAATGATTAGAAATTTGAGTATAAAACAGAGGGTTTTAGGCTTCGATTCCCGGTTGGGGTAATTTAGAAAACGTGTTACAATATTTCAACACAGTCTTCTATTTAAATAAAAAATAAAACCCTTAAAAAAATTAAAAGTGTTTTTATTAGGAGAAACTGTAAACAGAAATTAAAAAGTTCTGTACAATAAAGTCCACGGATTTTAATTCTTCTTCTATCGTGTGGGTTGTGAGGTTTACCAACCCCATCAACACTGGTGTCACGGTTATGATTGAGCCGCCAAAGGCCCCTGACATGGCTCATGTAACGATTACTTACATCAGTAAATAGTAACCGGAACTAACGGCTTAACGTGCCTTCCGAAGCACGGATCATCTTACTTTCGGACAATCAGGTGATCAGCCTGTAATGTTCTAATCAAACTAGGGATCACAAAGTAGTATTATTCCTTATGCTATGATGAAAGTCAAGTAAATAGAAATGGTATAGAAATGTTCTAGTATAAAGGACTGCCTACAGTAATTGCCTGGCTATCTCGCCCTAAATCTATCAAATTACCTATTGGAACTGGCGCAATTTGTGTCACCAAAGCCATTAGTCTTCATAACCTGCCTCCAATAACGAACTGTTTTTGGTTTATATAGGTAAAATTCTACTATGCCATTCAGTTGCCTCTCTCACTTCGAGGTTGAAGTTTCGATTTCAGCACAGGCCTAAACCAATGATTGTCGAATTTGTTTTCGAATTCATGTTTGGATCATAAATGATTATCAGGTGCTCAGCGTTGAAGGAAAACATCGTGAGGAAACCCACATTCCCGTGAAATGCGTTTTCGGAGGAATGTGACCTAACCTGTATTGGGCTGGTTTTCCCTTCGCGGGTTGGAAGGTCAATCAGGCAGTCGCTTCTGTAAAAAACTGGACCTGTCAAATATTTATGTTAGGCAAGCAGACCCTGTGAGAAACGGGATAATGCTAGGGAGATGATGATATATGATATGCTGGACTTGGTGTGAATAAAAAATTTAGAACACGTTCGTTCAGCTGCTTGTCTTCCCGGGAATGTCGTAAAAACCGACAAAGGAGTTGTGGTCTTTCTGTCACTGGGCGATAGGCTGATCCCCTGTCACCATCAGGTTCATCATATCCATCTCAGGACTTTGTAGTCTTCGTTACACAATTTGGATCGTATATTAGGTTCAAGATATATTATGAAATTCTGATTACTAAATAAAGACAGATCTAAAACTAAAGAATAACGTTTTCTTTTTTCTATTAACTTCATCATCATCAGCCCATTAACGTCCCCACTGCTGGGACACGGGCCTTCCCTATGGATGGATAGGGAGATCGGGCCTTAAACCATCACGCGGGCCCAGTGCGGACTGGTGGTTATTAACGACTGCTAATGCAGCCGGGACCAACGGCTTAACGTACCTTCAGAAGCACGGAGGAGCTCGAGATGAAAACTTCTTTTTTTATGGTCATCCATCCTATGACTGGTCTTTCTGAAAGTTGCTTAACTTCAACAATCGCAGACCGAGCGCGTTTACCGCTGCGCCACCGAGCTGTCTATTAATTTATTTATGAATTTTAATCAAGAAAGACACATAAAATTAGATGGTGTTTACAGGAATTAGCACCATTGTTTTGATAATAACTGATAAGAAGAATAATTATCAAGTAGGTGGGTCAGGTTTGTAAATACGAGTATGGCCAGAAAGAGATAATATTTCTTTATCTAGTAGATAATGTTATCATTTAGCTTATCATTATCAAATACAAAGAGATATGATGGTTTTTTATTCAATGAATGATAACATAACATAAATAGCCTATACACGTCCCACTGCTGGGCACAGGCCTCCTCTCAATCAACCGGAGAGGGTATGCAGCATGAGTATGCTTGGTGGAGTCACCACGCTGCTCCACTGCGGGTTGGTGGATGATAATGAATAGGTAAAATAACAACCTCCGTGGTCCAGTAGTTGAGCGTTGGGCTCACGGTCCGGAGCTCCCGTGTTCGATTCTCGGTGGGGAAAATCACAAAAATAACTTTTTGGTACCTAGTTTATTTTGGACATTACAGGCTGATCACCTGATTGTCCGAAAGATGATCCGTGATGCGGAAGTCGCGTTAAGCCGTTGGTGCCGGTTGCTACTTACTAATGTAAGTACGTAGTCGTTACATGAGCCATGTCAGGGGCCTTTGGCGGCTCAATAGTAAACCTGACACCAGGGTTGATTAGGTTGGTAATCCACCTCACAACTCACACGATAGAAGAATTATCTACGATCCAAATAGAAATTCAAACTTTTAAATTCGAATTCAGTGGTTTAGAGCCCCAGCTATTTGATCAGGAGTATCACAGATTGTCTTGTATCTAATCTATTCAATAAAAGAAGCACTCCTTATAAAGGTAAAGCTCGACTGAGGCGGTAAGGCGGTCACAATATAACCGGGTCATGATTACGGTACTCTGCGCCACAGACAGACAACACTATAGTACTATAAGCGTACTGTTTGTTATGTGGTTTACTGTCTGCCCTGGAAGCTACATGGCGCGACGATTAGGTTTTTGAACAAGTTTTTTTTTTGTAATAAAAATACACCAATTAGTCAAAATTCAAAAATATTAATTTTTCAAAATTGGCTTACATAGTCAGCGCTTTTTGAACGTCAAAATTTAAATTACATATTATGTAACTAGTTGTAAAACTACTACCACATCGGAATCTGTAACGCTGAGGGAAAGACGTGGCCAGAAAACCTCCCAGCACAGGGCCCTAGTCCTACTGTTTCATCCTTTCTTTTTTTTATCCAGTTGGTATTACATTCTTGCTTCTATGCTGTTCTGGGAGCAAATAAAAAACATAGAACACGTTCAGCTGCTTGTCTTCCCGGGCATGTCGTAAAAACCGACAGAGGGATTGTGTCCTCTAACATGATGGATTAATGTTATGGGCGATAGGCTGATCCCTTATCACCATAAGGTTCATCATATCCAGCTTACGACATCGTATCAACAGTGGCTGCAAGTTGTCTTTGATTACTTGTGGCTCTGCTCACCCCATTAGGGATTACGGGCGTCAGTTTATGTATGTATGTATGGTATTACATAATTTATAAACATAAATACTCGTACAATGGTATTCCAATTGCAGTCTGTGGAAGTAAAGTGAAGTTAGTTAAGTTATCTTTTGTCTGAGAGCCGTGGTAGCCCAGTTGGTGGAACGCCTCTCACTTTGAGGTCGCAGGTTCGAATCCAGCACAGGCCTTTAGGCCAAATTACTGAAAAATGACTAGTAATTGGCACGAATGGACGTATATACATCTAAGAAAATGCAATAAAAGCGATAAGCTTATATGGGCCAACTGCGGCCGTAAACTGCTTCTGCACGCCCCCTTATCGATATAGCACAATGCTGATTACGCCTTTTTACGGCTTTGTTTAGGTAAAACTCAAATCAGTGAGGGAGTTTCCAGGTCCAATTTCTCAAAAGAATAAAAGATATTGGCCCCGATTCCTGCAGACACCTCCTAATTTTACTATAAGTTATACCTGTCATTTTCTTATCTCCCGAAAAGGAAAGGGACGGATGATTGACAGTTCTTAATTTTAGGAAGAATGAGTAAATGAATGAATAACCCGGGCGAATCAAAAAGGTATCTCGCTGGTATGCAAACCGTTTGACGTGTACTGTCAACATAATTCTGTCGGTTTATTGGCCAATGTAAAATTTTTAGACGGTTGTTTTAGATTTGTGCTTAAAATTGACGTGTGTTTCATAAATTTTATGCTTGTCGATTACCCGTCCCTTTCCTTTTCGGCGGATAAGAAAATGACAGATATAACTTAAAATAAAATTAAATGGTGTTTACAGGAATTAGCACCAATGTAATGGCTAAGGCATATATAAAATAATTGTTCCTTGCTATTTTAATCAAATATGTAAAAAACAGAAAGAAAGAAAATAAAGAAAATATTTATTCGGCAAAAAATACATAAAATTACATACAGTTAAATGGTACTTAGTAATTATGTATATAATTATGTTGCGACGACTGGCTGTCTGACCTTCCAACCCGCGAAGGGAAAACCAGCCCAATACAGGTTAGGTCACATAACTCCGAAAATGCATAGGTATCTCGGGAATGTGGGTTTCTTCTATCGTGTGGGTTGTGTGTGAGATGGAGTACCAACCTCATCAACCCTGGTGTCAGGGTTACTATTGAGCCGCCAAAGGCCCCTGACATGGCTCATGTAACGACTACTTACTTACATCAGTAAGTAGTACCGGGACCAACAGCTTAACTTGCCTTCCGAAGCACGGATCGTCTTACTTTCGGACAATCTGGTGATCAGCCTGTAATGTCCTATATCCAAACTAGAGATCACAAAGTGATTTTCGTGATGTGTCCCCACCGGGTTTCGAACCAGGGACCTCCGGGTCGTGAGTCCAACGCTCAGCCACTGCACCACAGAGGCCATTTATCCATAGTAAAGTATTGTTTTGATGTTTAGTAAAAACTAGCCTATTTGTACGTATTAGAATAAAGCCATACCGCACCACCCACTTTAGTGCGGCGTACAATACTAAATGCAATCACGCAATCTCAGTAGGTCACCGCGGTGGAGTATGTTACACACCGTGAAATTGTACCACCTGCATGCAACTTTAAGGTTTAATTCAAATTGTATAACAAATGGATCGTAGAAATATTATACAGGGTGTTACATACATACATACGTACATTATCTCACGCCTATTTGCCGCAGATGGCATTAACTACTTGGCAGGACAAATGGGGAGCGCTGAAGGCTCTCACCCGGTACAACGTTTAAGACAACAGGCCTGAGTGTGCCCAGTTGGGCGCGAACCTCGGCTCAGGATGTCGTCTGAGAGGGAAAATAATTGAAAAAATTAATCGACCCTAGTGGTTCGATAGCGATAAGCGCTGATTGAGGGAACCGGGGTAAGCAGAGACTATAGAATTCCATGCAGAAAGTTAGTGACTACGTCAGCAAGCTAGCCTTTCATACGAGTAAAATTATGATGATGATGATCTCTCCGACCGATTTCGGCCATGGCGACCACTTCGAGTAAAATTATAACATATTTTCGTACAATTTCGAATAACATAACGTAGGGTCCTAACCCGGCCAGCCTATTTGTTGAAACTGTTGAAAGAGGTGGTGGTTCTTGATTTGGGATCGGAAAAAACTCCACCAACCCGCAGTGGAGCAGCGTGTTGGAGTATGCTTCATACCGCCTCCGGTTGAAGGGAGGCCTGTGCCCAGTAGTGATAAGTGTATAGGCTGTTTGTGTTAGAATAACAAAAGTGATAGAAAACAATAAAAAAGTTACATTTTATTTATGGCACGTTTGACTAAAAAAAGAACATAAAAATGTAATAAAAAAAAGAATTGAAAACTTAAAAAGCTGATTAATAGAACATAATAGTATGTATGTATGAGGAGCTCGGTGGCGCAGCGGTAAACGCGCTCGATCTGCGAAGAAGTTAAGCAACTATCGCAAAGGCCGGTCATAGGATGGGTGACCACAAAAAAAAAGTTTTCATCTCGAGCTCCTCCGTGCTTCGGAAGGCACGTTAAGCCGTTGGTCCCGGCTGCATTAGCAGTCGTTAATAACCACCAATCCGCACTGGGCCCGCGTGATGGTTTAAGGCCCGATCTCCCTATCCATCCATAGGGAAGGCCCGTGCCCCAGCAGTGGGGACGTTAATGGGCTGGTGATGATGATGATGAATAGTATGTATGTGGATGTATGTTTGTGTGTTAGTGTGTGTTAGTGTAGGTTTAAAGTGTTAAGAAATGATAGTAAATGTTCATTATTTTCTTTCTCTCAAAAGATAAGTAGTAAATAGGTATTCCCGCCAGGAACAAAGGTGGGTGAAGTGACGTCATCGTATAAAAATAATGGCGGCGACGTTTGTGTGAAAACCATTAACTCGAGGAGTGAAGTTATGGCCCGCATCACACCGAGCTGTAACCTGGGGCAGACAATTCTTCTTCCATCGTGTGGTTGTGAGGTGAATTACCAACCTCATCAACCCTGGTGTCAGAGGTTATTGGACGAGCACTAGTCCAGTATTTGTATATAGTTTAAGTTACGTGTGAAAGTGTTTTTGTCTGTTGGCAAACCTAATAAATAAATAAATAAATAATCTATTTATTGGGCCGCCGAAGGCCCCTGACATGACTCATACAGACTACTTACTTACATAAGTAAGTAGTAACCGGGACCAACTTGAATCCCGGTGGGGACATATAACAAAAATCACTTTGTGATCCGTAGTTTGGTTAGGACATTACAGGCTGATCATCTGATTGTCCGAAAAGTAAGATGTTCCGCGCTTCGGAAGAAAAAAAAGACATTTACAAACAACTTGGATTTGAATTTGTTTTCGAGTTCATGTTTGGATCATAAATGATTATCACGTGCTCGACGGTGAAGGTAAACATCGTGAGGAAACCCACATTACCGAGAAATGCGTTATCGGAGGTACATGACCTGTATTGGGCTGGTTTTCAGAAGTTGGAAGATCAGACAGGCAGTCGCTTCTGCAAAAATCCCGACCTGTCAAATCGTCAAATTAGGTAAGCGGACCCCATGAAAAACTGGATAATGCTAGGGAGATGATGATCTAAAAGATCAGATCAGCACGAAGGCACGTTAAGCATTCTGTGCCGGTTACTACTTACTGATGTAAGTATGTAGTCGTTACATTAGCCATGTCAGGGGCCTTTGGCGGCTCAATAGTAACCTTGACAACAGGGTTGATGGTAATTCACCTCACAACCCACACGATAGTAGATTCGTAGTTATAATAATTCTGACACGGTGTAAGCAACTTCCGTAGTGTTGTCATGCGGTTGCTAAGTTCCCATCGATTGAGGGTGTTTACCCCAGAATGGGGGGAATAATAACGTAGAATAGAAATACATACATACATACATACATAAACTCACGCCTATTTCCCGCCGGGGTAAACAGAGACTATAGAATTCCATTAGAATAGAAATACTTGATATAAAATGGCTGTTGTATGTCTATTTTGTTATTTTACACGGCGAGGCAAGATGATGAGGTGGCCTAAACCAAAAAAATATTAAAAAAAAACATTTATTTGGGTAATTATCAAAATGTGCCAAGTTTGGTGGCGAACTTTCATATTATTTTTTCGTGAAAAATTGGGTTCCGACATGAAAAAGGATAGTTCTAGCTACCAGGTAACTCCTTTTTCATGTCGGAACCCAATTTTTCACGAAAAAATAATATGAAAGTTCGCCACCAAACTTGAAATTTTGATATTCACCCATTTGCAGACAAAAGAGTCCATAGATGGTTATTACAAAAAAAAAATCGTACAGACTATGACTAATGATAAAAGGAGGTAAGTATAATATTGATAAAAAAAATGGTCATCGATTCAAATCAAATCAAATATACTTTATTGCACAGAACTAAACAACAATCAGACATAACCCGTGAATACAGTACAATTTGGGCGGTATTATTGCTTTAGAGAAATTTCTTCCAGGCCACCACTAAAAGGAAACAAACATTTACAAACAACTTGGAATTGAATTTGTTTTCGAATTCATGTTTGGATCATAAATTATTATCACATGCTCGGCGGTTAAGGATAACATCGTGAGGAAACCCACATTCCCGAGAAATGCGTTTTCGGAGGTATGTGACCTAACCTGTATTGGGCTGGTTTTCCCTTCGCGGGTTGGAAGGTCAGACAGGCAGTCGCTTCTGTAAAAAAACCGGACCTGTCAAATCTTCAGGTTAGGTAAGCGGACCCTGTGAGAAACGGGATAATTTCTATTTGTGGAGATTTCTCATTAGCATTGTCTACATCTATCGTCTAGATCTATAGTTATTATTTGACTGTTAATCTTCCTAAGAAAATATAATAAATAAAAATGCTAGGGTAATGATGTTCAAAAAGATTTTACTCTCATTCGACATTCAAAACGAGTAATCTATTAAAGTGTGCTATATTTGTATCAATCAAGAAAATTGCCGAAATTCTGAGCCGTCTCGAGGCGTTCAATTGAAATGATTAACATCTCAAACAATGACGACACAGACTGACTCATATACTTAATTACGTAAACAGCCTATATACGTCCCACTGCTGGGCACAGGCCTCCCCTCAATCAACCGGAGGGGGTATGGAGCATACTCCACCACGCTGCTCCACTGCGGGTCGGTGAAGGTGTTTTTACGGCTAATAGCCGGGACCAACAGCTTAACGTGCCCTCCGAAGCACGGAATCATCTTACTTTTTCAGACTATAAGGTGATTCAAGCCTGAAAAGTCCTTACCAAACAAAGGACAGTCTGACAAAGTGATTTCGACCATGTCCCCATCGGGAATCGAACCCGGACCTCCGGATCGTGAGCCTGACGCTCTAACCACTAGACCACGGAGGCTGTTAATTAATAGCACTTTAATGAGAAGTATTAGAAATCATACATTCAAAGGAAAGACACTACTCTTGTGAGGTGGATGACCAACCTCATAAACCTTGGTCACAGCGTCGCTATTGAGCCGCCAAAGGCCCCTGACATGGCTCATATAACGACTACGTACTTACATCAGTAAGTAGTAACCAGGACCAACGGCTTAACGTGTCCTCCGAATCATCTTAGTTTTTCAGACAATCAGGTGATTCAAGTCTGATGTGTTACCAAACAAAGGACAGTCTCACAAAGTGATTCGACCATGTCCCATCGGGAATCCAACCCGGACCTCCAGATAGTGAGCCTAACGCTCTAACCACTAGACCACAGAGGCTGTTTTATTTGTATCATCAGTATTAAATAAACAGTTACATTATACAGTCATGAGCAATATCATGTACCCACTTTAGAACCCTGTCGCACTATCATATTTGACATTTAATGAGGCTTATGGTTTAATTTGTCAGAAAAGTTAATGTGACATGGTTGCAAAGTGTATAAATATTAGTACTCGTGACCGTACCATCTAAAACTAACCTAAAAACTGGAAATCCGATTTGACAATGAGATGCGACCACAGATAATATACAGTTAGCACGGTGCGGCGGCATCCGGCGCACAGAAATAACTGACGGTTCCTGCGCGGGCGCACGGCGACAGAATTGGAACAAATACTTCTCTGCATGTTAATATGACCAAACTGTTTTTGTTACAATTTGTATTCTTTGTGGTATGGAGTTACATACTGTCTAACATGATGTGACAGGGGCGTTATCCATGTTACAAATGATATATGAATGTAGTAGAGATGTTTTTACAGCTAATAGCCGGGACCAACGACTTAACGTGCCCTCCGAAGCACAGATTCACCAGGTGATTCAAACTTACAAAGTCCTTATCAAACAAAGGACTATCTCACAGAGTGATTTCGATAATGTCCCCATCGGGAATCGAACCTGGACCTCCAGATCGTGAACCTAACAGCCTCCGTGGTTAGAGCTTACATTATGTAAATATTACTTCAAATGCAAAAATATCTCTATTTAGTATTGTTGTGGTTGCCTGGAAGAGATTGCTACTTAGCAATAAGGCCGTCTATTGTACTCAATTTATTTCTCTTTTGTTTTGTATTTTGTTTTTTCCTGTTTGTGCAATAAAGTATTTGTTATGTTATTTTATGTTAATATAGTTACACTTTGAATCGTCAATTTTTACATAACGAACGTCTCATCCGCCTAAAACTACTGCAGCTTCTCACAACCTGTATAGCCGGGGAAAAAAAGCTGCAAGAAAAACTTCGGCACAGGGCCCTAGACGTTCTTTAACAAAAATATATTGTAATACAATTTAGTAATTTAGCTGCTTAATATCAGTTCCCAGACAGTTAATCCCATGCATTCATATCTTCTAAATAATCATTAGCTTTATTATTTTTTTTATACAAAGTTTCAATGTGTGAACGAAGCCAGACAGACAAACAGAGCAACAAAGTTCCGATTTATATATAGACAGTACGTCATTTGGTCATGTTTTGGTTAGGAGAAGTATTTATAAGTATTTGTTCCTTCACGCTTCGTTAGTTATGGACGTGCACAATAATATACCGATAGGCTGCCTTCAAGAAAATATTTCAAGAATTGAAATTATTTTAAAAACTTAAAAAGAATCATTAATCTCTGGACCGAAAATTCCACTTGATATTAACTCAGATTAATGGTCTGAATCATCCCTCAAGGTTTTCGTTACGATGTCACTAACAGTCTGTATATTTGTATTATTATTACTTTGCAAGGCAATTTTGAACTTTTAGTAAAAGATTTACGTACAGTTTTATTGATATTCATATATGTGACAAGTAATAGTAATTAAATACGTAAACTGCCTATACAGGGTGTAACGGAAGGGGGGTATCAAGCCGAAAGGGGACAAAACTATACCTTATGTAGATCTTATCTGCAAAATTTCAATTAAAAAAAAACACTTTTGATATTTTTTTCAATTTCAGTTAAAAAAATATTTTAATATTTCCAGCATGTAAAAAACACGGCACAGCACTATTGAGGTCACTGTTCTTAATCCACTCAAATATTGGCACTACACAAATCTCCTAGCGCGTCCTGGTCGCCTGGTACTCGCGGCGCTCGCACGGCCGCGATAGGTACGAAATTCGAGCGGGCGGCGGCTTTGGCGGCAACGTCAAAAGGAGTCGGCGGCCGATTGGAACAATCCGAGTCGGCGGCACGTCGGCGACTGTAACAAACAAGAATGACACTAAAGCATCTAATAATTGGAGTCATTTTGCTTTGACAACTATTCTCACATTATTTTATGACGTGTAAAATAAGTTAAAATTACCTACTTGTTTAGGTAAGGTATTTAATTTAATAGTAAATAGGAAAAAAAGTGTGAAAGTGTGGGTAAGTAGGTAGGTAATTAATAATTAGACTTACGTTTTACAAGAAAGGTTCGAAATGTCGTCATCCCCGTTCGATGCACAGACCTGCCGCTTCATCTGTCCACAACACTTTCGAAGCAAAGTCTGGTGAGCTTTCCACTTGAACTCGGTACCATTCTCAGAATGCCACACGAGGTAAATAATCAGCAGGAATTAGCTCGGGCGTACGTTGCATGTGGTAAGGTTCGCGTGGTAGTCCTTGGGTTGGCTGCACGGCTAGTACGGCTTCTTCAAACTCCGGATCACGGGTCGCCGAGCGGCCAGTCTCGGATGACGCGTGGAAAGAGCCCGTTAAATGCAGTAGGCGATTGACCATTTTCCTGAAGCAATGCAGTGAAGGCAGTTGCCTGGCTTCATCAGCTGGTCTACCTTCTATGAATCGCTGATACAAGTTCCGTGCTTCACTTAAGTTGCCATCGCCGGCACCCACACACATCATCATTTCATAATAACCTACATTACTCAAAGACACCTCGAACTATCACTGATCACAGTTATCACAACAAATCCAAATTTCGAACTTCACTCCACAGATAGTAAACAAGCACTGACAAATAATTTGACAGTTTACTTTCGTGTGCATGTTTCTATCTCTTTTGGAATGCTAGTATCCTGGTACTTAAGGGTGTGTTATTTCTTTGTGCGCAATAAAATATTTTTATGGTATTGTTTGAATGAATGAATGAATGTATTGTATTTTATGAAAGTAGGTACGTATTTTACTTTGAACCTAGAAAAGTAAAAAAGTCGTTTATCTAATAAGGATCACCCGCGCTCACACTCTGGCACTAACACAGAATTGCCACGTTTCTTCGCAAATATCCCGCGCAATAGCAGAAGGCGAAATTAATCTGTCAATAATAAGACATACTATCACTCTGCCCGTATCCCTAATGGGGTGGGCAGAGTCACAAGAACATCCCATTAGCGGTACGAGCATGATAATTATTTATGTACCTATGTTATGATTACTTGTGGCTCTGTCTGCCCCATAAGAGATAAAGGCGTGATATTATGTATGTATGTTTGGTACGGGCATGTAGCGATACGAGCGTGTAGTGGTAAGTGAAATTCCGCAGTCTCTGCCTACTCCAATGGGAAAAAGGCGTGATGTTATTGTTCACTGTTGGATAATACACGACTACAATTTAGGAAGGAAAAAAATACAAAAAAAAAAATATTTTTTATCATGGTTAATGATAACTTCCCCTTAACAGCACCGCCATTTTGAATTTCGGGTGCACTAGGGCTTGCCGATCAAAAAATGTCTATCGATAATCTATCCCGACCGAGAGTCGATCGATAGCAAGACTATTGATAACTCGGAAAGTGGGAACATTTTCGATTTTATTACCTAAGTGCAATACAATCGATAGTATCGTTGCGGATTAATAACAAACTATCGATAATTTTGCCCTCAGTCAGTAGTATTGCTACACTCCGATAGTATGGTTATTTTGAGTGGGCTGATTGTCTAAACTGAATTTCAATAACTCAAAAGTCCATGGATTTAGATTTTTTGAAAAGCTATTTTTTTATTTCTACCAATCAAAATCGTAGTTGAAAATGATTATGATCGATAATCGATACTGAACTATCGATAGTTTGAAACACTAGCGTGCCTTTTTCTATTCGCGAGCCCTGGCATCCTGGTACAGGGTATAAATCCCATTAACTGTCCCAATGCAATTTGCAATTCCGTGCTTCGGAAGGCACGGTTGGTCCCGGTGACTACTTACTCATGTAAGAAAGTAGTTATTACATGAGTCATGTCAGGGGCCTCTGGCGGCTCAATAGTTACCCTGACACCAGGGTTGATGAGGTTGGTAATCCACCTCACAACCCACACGATAGAAAGATTTAAAAAAATACTGTTATGTGTTTTTAATTCCTTGTACGCAATAAAGTATTATTGTATTGTACGAAAGTACTTATTTTAAGATTACTTTTACCATGTCATAGTAAAAGTAAAGTTATGTTAGGTAGGTACTTTACTTGAGAAATTGATTTTGTCTTTACTATGTTGTAAACGTAACATTAATGTCTCGTTAATAAGATACACAATCACTTGCAGCTGCTCGTATCCCTAATGGGGTGGGCAGAGCCATAAGTAATCAGAACATACTAACATAATATCACGCCCGTATCACTAAGGGGTAGGCAGTCACAACGGTACTTGAGAAATTTATTTTGCTTTTACTATGTTGTAAATCCCCAAGGAATTCTAAGAAGCCTCTGACGTTGCCGGTCGCCTCAGGGAGGCACCCCGTCTGGCCAAGGTGCCGGACCCGGTAGTTGGCGGCTCCTTCACACTCCAGTAGCACATGGGCCGCTGTCTCGTCCATGCAGGTTCTGCACAGGGGCTTGTCGGTGACACCTAGTGTAAACAGATGTTTGTTGATATCACCGTGACCACACAGCTACACCTGCTACCTGCAGCTGTTACCTGTATTAGTGGAGACCTCTTCACATTTAGAATTCTTTTGGAGAGACAACTATTGATGTTGGGTAGTGCCAACTTAGCCTGCCTGCATTTATTTACGGTGGTTCATAGTCTGGTGTGTTTGTTCATTCCCAAATACCCTAATACCGAACTAGCTTTATTTGCGGATGATACAGCCATCTATTCTTCGTGCCGTGGTCGAGTTATGATGACCGGAATTCTCCAACGCGCCAATGCCTTGGGCAAGTAGTTTCGCAAATGGAGAATCAAGGTAAACCCGGAGAAAAGTGCAGCGGTGTACTTTTCAAAGGGCTATTATAATACGTCACGGTCACGCTGTCAACTTAAGTCATCAAGATGTCTGGCAAGCCGATCCCTTGGGAGGAGCAAGTCAAATATCTCGGCGTAGTCTTAGATAGACGTCTTACTTTCAAGGCCCATATCAAACGTGTGCGCGATCGCGCCACGTTTGTAATGGGCCGTGTTCATTGTCTCCTTAACAAGCGTAGTAAATTATCCCTTTGGAATCTACACGACTTGCATCCGTCCGATCATGACCTATGCAGGGGTAGTTTTCGCTCACGCGAGTCTCTCTCAAATCCACCGTCTACAGGAAATACAAAATCGTTCGTGGTTCCATCGCAATGAAAATCTGCACATTGACCTAAGTCTGCCAACCATTGCCCAATGGCTCAAATTAGTTTTTTTGATTCTGCTCCGCACCAACCAAATCCCCTGGTAGTTGCGGCTTCCGAATACATCCCGCTTAGGAACGGTACTGAATAGCATCGGCGTCCGAAGTATGTAATACGATCCCGACGACCCGATTACTCTAGCCATAGAATCAGCCAATCAGCTCGCGACAACAAACATTTCAGGACCCCGATACCGACACCGCCGGCGTGGTCGACGACTTCCCTCAATCAGCGCTTATCGCTATCGACTTACTAGGGTCGTTTAATTCTTTCAAATATTTTTCCTCTCAGACGACGCCCTGAGCCGAGGTTCGCGCCCAACTGGGCACCCTCAGGCCTGTTGTCTTAAACGTTGTACCGGGTGAGAGCCTTCAGCGCTCCCCATTTGTCCGGCCAAGTAGTTAATGTCATTTGCGGCAAAACTTCGATAAGTCACGTCAAAAAAAGGTGTGTTTGTTGGCTGCTCTCGTTCGTAGCAGCGAGCGGACCTGTCCGAATGAGATCGGCAATATCGGTTCCGGACCGATGGCTGTTACCTCCCGTTCCCCTTCTGGCCAACTCGTCCGCCGCGTCGTTACCTCTTGAATCACTGTGTCCTTTGATCCATTGTAAAGTGAGGTGTTAGTATTTGCACACCTTAGTCAGTGATTGGTGGTAACTGTGTATGAGTAGTAGTAGTTGTTTAGGGCCTGCAAAACTCTGAAAGTATTCTAATGAAACTGTCCCGTACCTAGCTAGCCATGAACGCATTCGCCGCTAGTGTGATGCCCATTTGACCTGGATGACGGTGTTAAGGGAGCCTGATATTACGTAATCATAAAATAAAGCATACTACACAAGGAGACGAGATGCATTGTAAAGTACATTTCTTTATCAACTATTAATGTAGGTAATCGACTACATTTTTGGACAAAACTTGTACAACAAAGTGACTCTGCCCATCTCAGTAGCGCAGTAAGTGTGATATTAGATATGTGTAATTACTTGTAGCTCTGTCTGGTCCATTAGAGATAAAGCCGTGATTTATGTATGTTCACATCTTGTTCTATCCTATTGGTTGTGAGGTGGATAACCAACCTCGTCAATCCTGGTGCGAGGGTTATTATTGAGCCGCCAAATGCCCCTGACATGGCTCATGTAACGACTACTTATTACATCAGTAAGCAGTAACCGGGACCAATGCCCATTGTTTTTTTAACTATTGTGTCTGGAAATCTTGGCCTCACAAGGATGAAACAAAACAATTTAAAAAATATTGATTAATATGGCCATCACTGGCACGTTTACCCTTTACTAGGGCAGGCATAAATAAAAGAGGTGGTAGCTGTTCACTCAAAAGTTAAATACCTTGAACAGCTGATTGCTACGTAGTGTTGTGCAAATTTGAATTTATTACATGAAGACCTGGAATTCAATTGCTCATAACTAATGCAAATATGAATTTAGGCGGCCAATACTCTCGCATGTGATTTGTAGATAGTGACAGAGTAGGCACACTTCGGGTTGATACCCCCGTTCCGTTACACCCTGTATACGTCCCACTGCTGGGCACAGGCCTCCCCTCAATCAACCGGAGGGGGTATGGAGCATACTCCACCACGCTGCTCCAATGCGGGTTGGTGGAGGTAATTAAGTACATTAGTCAGAAATTCTCTTAATTTTCAATAATAAAATTTACGTCTTTGGAATGTTGGAGATACCAATTTAATGGTAACACTTACGTCATCAATGGGCTAGCAATGGCGGCTTGTCATAGGATTTGTAAAAAAGCTTATTATAAGATTAATGACTACCTAAATGATAAAAATGTCTGGTATTGAATGTGTTCCTCTCAAATTCAAATTCAAATTCAAAAATATCTTTATTCAGTAGGTAACATAGTTACACTTTGAATCGTCAATTTTACATAACGAACGTCTCATCCGCCTAAAACTACTGCAGCTTCTCACAACCTGTATAGCCGGGGAAAAGAAGCTGCAAGAAAAACCTCGGCACAGGGCCCTAGACGTTCTTTAAAAAAATAAAAATAAACATAAAATATTGGTATACAATTGAGTAATTTAGCTGCCTAATATCAGTTCTCAGACAGTTAATCCCATGCATTCATATCTTCTAAATAATCACTAACTTTATAATAACCTTTTTTGTAAAGTTTTTGTTTAACTACTGTCTTAAAACAGTTGAAAGGCAAATTCTGAATGTCAATGGGAATCTTATTGTAAAAACGTATACATTGCCCCTTAAAAGATTTAGTAATCTTATGTAATCGACTGACTTGTAAAGCAAGTTTATTTTTATTCCTGGTATTAACAATGTGCCGATCGCTATTTTTTGCAAATAATCCTATATGTTTTTTTACATATATTAGGTTTTCAAAGATATATTGTGATGCCAAAGTTAAAATATTAATTTCTTTAAATTTATTTCTAAGTGACATCTTGGGTCCCAATTTGTAAATCGCCCGAATGGCTCGCTTTTGCAGAACAAAAATGCTGTTCATATCTGCAGCATGACCCCACAGCAAGATGCCGTACGACATTAGACTGTGGAAGTAGGCAAAATAAACTAATCGCGCGGTTTCTACATCGGTTATTAAACGAATTTTTTTGACCGCGAATGCTGCTGAGCTGAGCCCTTTGGACAACTTATCAATATGAGGACTCCATTGCAACTTAGCGTCCAAAGTAATTCCCAAAAATACAGCAGTATCCGTGAGGTCCAATTCCTTATTTTTTACAATAATAGAATCGAGGGGCCTACTAACATTCGATAACGTAAAATAAACATATTTTGTTTTATTTTCATTAAGTAGCAGGTTGTTTACAGTAAACCAATCCACTACCTCTGAAATGGCGTTGTTTACATCGTCAAAGGAATCTTGTCGTCTCTTTACTTTAAAAAGTAAGGAGGTATCATCTGCAAACAGCACCACCTCATGTTTTACAAGACTAGGTAGGTCGTTTATGTAAACTAGGAATAGAAATGGACCTAGAATTGAGCCCTGCGGGACGCCTATAGTGACGTTAGATCCACACGATCTGCAGCCATGCACATCAACCCTCTGAACGCGGCCACTAAGGTATGACTCCAAAAGAGCGATGGCATTATCAGTTATTCCATAGTGACGAAGTTTCGCGATCAAGATATCATGACAAACGCAATCGAAGGCTTTGGAAAGGTCGCAAAAGACACCAATAGCATCTTTGGACTCCTCCCAAGCCTGAAAAACATGATTTATTAACTCAACACCAGCATCGGTTGTTGAGCGACCCTTTGTGAAACCAAATTGTTTATTAGACATTAAATTGTTTAAATTGAAATGTTGAAGTAATTGCAGTAATAAAATTTTTTCAAATATTTTACTAAGCGTGGGTAGTATAGATATTGGTCTAAAATTAGTAGGGTCAGAAGTACTACCAGCTTTAAACAATGGAATGACTTTACTGTGCTTCATTAAATCTGGAAACACACCATTGTCTACACATTTATTAAATATACATGATAGATAGGGAGCTATGCAATCAATCACGGAGTTAATGACTTTAACAGAGAGACCATGAAGATCTGCAGTCTTTTTGATTTCTAAAGATTTAAAAGCTCTTAAGACGTCCCTAGGACTCACGTGTGTAAATGTTAGTTTATCTACTTTGGACGTATCTATGTGCTCCCTTACAAGTGATTGAGCGAGTGCAGGAGATGACTTCAAGTCCTTGGTAGTCGAAAATGGAATGTCAGTAAAGAATTTTTCAAAAGCTTCAGCAACTTGCTTATCATTTGTGAGTAGTTTACCGTCAATTTGTAATTGATACTCGAGATCGCGTGCTTTGACTTTCCCAGTTTCGCTATTAATAACTTTCCAAGTCATTTTAATAATATCTGAGCTACCTTTAATTTTACTGCTAACAAACATTGCCTTCGCGGTAACGCAAACACGTTTGAAAACTTTTGAATACTGTTTTACATAGTCGTGAAAAGCTACGCTATGATTGTATGTTCTTTCTTCGTAAAGTTCATACAACCTGTTTCTACTCTTATAAATTCCTACCGTCGCCCAGTCACTAAAAATTGGTGTGTCTGCTTTCTTAATTGTTTTTGCCTTAAATACTTTATTAAATTCCGATTTTGTTAGATTAAATAGGGAGTTATATAACAAATTTGGGTCATCACAGTAAGGAAGTTCTGGTAATTTGTTTGACATATTATCTTTGAATTGTTCTAAACGACTACTTGATATGGGATTGCATGTAACATCCTTTTTCAGTGAGCGGTCAACAAATAAGTTGAAAGATATTTGTTGACCACAGTGATCTGACTTTAATTTATTAATTATTAATTTATCACAAGGTTCTAAGTTACTAAAAATATTATCGATACATTTCGCGGACTGTGACGTGATTCGGGTTGGTTCTGAAAAAAGATTTACAAGATTATAACACAGAAATAAAGATTTGAATGTAGTACTTAATGAGCAATTTTCCAGAATATCAATATTAAAATCACCGCAGACGATAACATGTTTGCTTTTATTACATAATTTGCATAAAGCTTCATCAATAACTTTCTCAAATAGATCATAAGATGAAGCGGGGGGTCTGTATACGCTCAATACAATAAGCCGGCTGAGTTCAATACAGGCTAGCTCAACAGTTCGCTCAACTGAGAGACTTACAATATCCGTTCGTTCCTTATATTTTAAACAATTACGTACTAATATTAATGAACCGCCACGGATAGCCGTCTCCCTGCTGTACGAGCTGGCAACCTGGTGATTATTGAAGCAAACGAACTCATGTTTTTTTAGCCAATGTTCAGTTACGCACATAATATCAACACAATTACTGTTTAAAAAAAGTTCAATTTCAAGTTCCTTGCCCAATATTCCTTGTATGTTTTGGTGTACCAGGTTGATTACATTTGTATTTTTCTTATTGCATTTTATATTTAATATGTCCTCATTTAACTTACTACAGCCAAAGTTTTTCTCTGTTGTCATTAAATTTAATTTAAATTACAAATGTCAGAAATAAAAATAGGCTGCTCAATAGGAGCAGACGCGTTAAAAGCCAACGAATTGGCTGATTCTAATGTAAAAAAAAAGGATAGCGACTTCGCTATTTGTCTTTTGTAAAAGTTAGATAGATAGTAATATCTACCTTTGGTCAAATAAAAATTCCTAACATAGGAATTCGTATCAATGAACTGAAATTTATTATAATAATCGCATACTAAAGTATGCAATGTCAGGTTTAGATCATGCCTAAACTTATTTTCGGAATTAAGCTGACTTTGGCTGAAAGGCAATGCAAACAAAATCACTTGTTCTACATTCGGTAGGCTGTTAAGTAAGGAAATATAATGGGAAAGTAGTTCTTTGTTCGCGTTACCTCTCCTACCGGCCAAGATTATGATTGTACTATTTTTCGAGAATTTATAAGAAATTATTCTTTTTAAAATGTCTAAATAGGAGGCACCCGGCATACAATTATTAATTACTGCCCGCCTCAAGAAATGGCTAAGTTGTAAACCCATTGTTTTGCCAATTTCGTCACTAAACATAATAATATTTTGCGCTTTGTTTACCGGCGCGGGCGCCGCCTGCCCGGTCGCCGACGAGAAGGACGTATTATTGTCATTAACAATTGGTGTGAGGAGCAAGTCCTGCGCCGCCGGTACCAGCTGATGGGCCGGCGCGGGCGCGGACAGCGGGGAGGACTCGGAAACACGAGCAGGCCGCTCAGTCTGCGAGGATGAATGATTGCAACTATACTGACGATTAATTAGTGAATCGAAGCGTTCCGCGTTGTGAAAACTCAAATTCACTAACTTATCAGCGGCCAGCTCGTGCTTTCGAATAGTTTTCTGAGCTACTTCGTAGTCCAGTGTCATATTTTCTAAGGATTTTGTCAGTTTTTTTATCTGTGCCTGGAGCTGATCAATTTCACACTCATATTTTTTTGTTTGGTTTTCTAACGTTACGGTACAAGTATTAATTTCGTTCAATAGATGTTGCCCCGTATTAAACAAGTGGTGGTGTGAAGTTGATGCTTGTGGTGAGTCACAAGTGAGGTTACTCTTTGAACACAACACCTCGTGAGATGGGGTGGCGGCAGGGACCAAGTCAGGTGAGTCTGTGATCAGCTCGTCAAACAGCGATTGTGTCCGAGACGTTTTAGAAGTACTGTCCGCGAGTTCAAAGTCCGATATTTGTTTATGCGCGTCGCGCAGCTCGCGTTCCAGAACAACGGTGCGCTTGAGGGCGGTCTCAAACTCATCGCAGCTCCGGTCAAACACATGCACCGTTCTTTGTAGCTGGTCATTTTGGTCTTCCACATCATTTAAACGCTGATGTAAAGCCGCCATCTCACTCTTTAATTGTTTATTTTGTTCTAGTATGACTAATACCTCCTTCTCGCTATCCTCTCTCTCTGATAGTAGCTGCTCACAAAACGCTTTAGAATTCTTAAGTTCTAGTAAAGTCAGCTTTAATTGATCTTCTAGCTTACGAGCTGCCACACTGCGAGTAGTCATAGAAGACATAGTACTCATAGTGTTTTAGAGGCAACAAAAAGAAAAGAAAACGTGTCAGTGAGAAGCCACCAAAGAAAGAGTGGTAGTTACTTACAATTTTGATAATCGTTATTCTTTAATAAGTATTTAAAATGCACTATAGATTCCGAAAAGATTACGCACTTTTGAGTTTGTAACGGTTTAACTGACACAAAGACACTTATCACAATTTAAACGCCTTTTAGCACTTATAACCACACAAATTTATACAATATTGTTAAAATATGATAAGAATATTATGACGAAATTGGTTTTTTATGAATTTATATACGATAAATTAATTTAAATAATTAAAAACTACGAGAGCTAATTTGTTTACAACTTAACCGTAGGGTTGCCAGTAGTTATTAAATAACTTGTAATGATCCTCACTGGTTTTTAAAAGATGTGCTACTGTTGCAGTTTCTTGTCATTTCTTCTCCTCAGCCATAACACCTTGCGAAATGAAGTAAATTCAAAAATGTTACAATTGACCTTCAACAAGTTTATCCATGATAATTACGTTGAATAAATGATTCTGAATGATTAGAAGGAAAGCTAGAAGGAAAGAGAGGAAGGGGAAGATCAAGAAGAGCTTACATGGAACAGATTAAAGAAAAGGTTAACGTCGTGTCTTATAGGGAAGTCAAGGAATTGGCCTTTGATAGACTGGAATGGAAAATGCTACACCGACAAGAGCGTGGCTCTTAAATTGATGATGATGAAATGATTCTGATTTCTGATTGAGCATACCTGGTTTTCTTATACAATGGACGGCGATACAGCTCACCTATCACGTTGGTCTAACAGAAAGCTCGGTGATATGTGGGTACTTAGTTCATCTTGCGATGGATGTACCTCTGACTACAGCATACAATACAATACAAATACACTTTATTGCACCAAACTAAAAAATAAATAATTACAAAAAGTCTCTTAATTAAGTACATGGCAAATGGCGGCCTTATCGCTTAAAGCGATTTCTTCCAGGCAACCATAAGGTGAGGAAAAATGTAAAAATAATAATTGAAAGATTGCGGGTACAAACTATAAGTACAACTTATTACCAATAACCACCCCGCCCGCCCCGCAACCCGCATTGGAGCAGCGTGGTGGAGTATGCTCCATACCCTCTCCGGTTGATTGAGGGGAAGCCTGTGCCCAGCAGTGGGACGTATATAGGCAGTTTATGTATGTATGTATGTTTACCAATAAAATACATGCAAATAAATATATATAACATACTTACAAATATAATATATACCTAACCTATATACATAACCTAACATATATACCTACTTATATAAATAGTACACACAAAATAATAATCATAGCATATCATATCATGTTGATGTTGTTCAAATCCATTACAAATGAATTCTTTGTGTTAAACAGTACTGGTTATTATACGGAAGGAATTTAGAATCACTTTACTTATCTTAATTAGTCCTTTATCTCTCTCTCTTTAAAGAGTTATTTCAACAGTATAACAGTTCATTGTACAGATATTATGTATTAATCGGCCTATGTGGTCCAGTGGTTGCGCGTTGGGCTTACGATCCCGGTCTCGGGTTCGAATCCCGGTGGGGACATATGACAAAAATCACTTTGTGATCCCTAGGTAAACCTAGCTCAGGCGCTGGTGGGGAGCGGAGAGTTGCCGTTCTATACATATGTAGTATTATTCCATATTCTATGCTGCTAATCCTAAGGCACAGAGGCTCTATAGAGCCTAAATTCAAAATTCAAAAATATCTTTATTCAGTGGGGAACCAAATCTCATCAAAATCGGTTCAGCGGTTTAAGCGTGAAACGTTAACAGACAGACCTTTCGCGTTATAAATATTATCATGGATTATGATGACTTGTGGTTCCGTCCGACAAAGTAGGCATTCACGCCAAGAATTGTAACTGTCAAAAATAATCCCTAAAATAAAATATAAAATAAAATTACGCTAAAACTGTTACTGGTACTGCCCTTAGAGAATATTTTCCTTTGGCATTACAACCTCTGAGCGTTTGTCTAATAAATTATTTTGCCGCTAAATTTTAAGGCGCCATCTTGGAAAGCCAAACGAATTGCACAACGTTATATTTAAAATGGCTTAAAATTTTGTATTACATCAAACATTTTGTTGATATTAAAGTATAAGCTTTGAGAATTGAAAACGTCCCTCAATCAGCGCTTATCGCTATCGACCCGCTAGGGTCGATTAATTTTTTCAAATATTTTTTCTCTCAGACGACGCTCTGAGCCGAGGTTCGCGCCCTGGGCACCCTCAGGCCTGTTGTCGTAAAGTTTACGACCTAAACGTTGTACCGGGTGAGAGCCTTCAGTGCTCCCCATTTGTCCGGCCAAGTAGTTAATGCCATCTGCGGCAAATCTACCTACAATAAGCCACGTCAAAAAAAAAAGAGAATTGAAAACGATGATTAGATGGTTCGGTCATGTAGAGTGATTTAATGAAGGTAGAGTTACGAAAAATATGTGTTTGTTGTAACAATGGAGCTGATTTCAGTACGGTCACGAGCATTAATATGTATACACTTTGGTACCATGTCACATTAACTTTTTTGACAAATCGATCTGTAAGTCTCACTAAATGTCAAATATGTTAGTGCGACAGAGTCCTAAAGTGGGTACATTATATTGTTCATGACTGTAAACACCATCTAATTTTATTTTAAGTTATACCTGTCATTTTCTTATCCGCCAAAAAGGAAAGGGACTAAAATTTATGGAACACATGTCAATGTTAGACAAAAATTCAAAAAGCCCTTCCAAATTTTTATATTGGCCAATAACCCGACAGAATTATGTTGACAACACACGTGAAACGGATAGCATATTAGCGAGATACCTATTTTATTCGCCCGGGTTGTTCATTCATTTTAAAATTAACAGTTGTCAAATCATCTGTCCCTTTCCTTTTCGGCGGATAAGAAAATGACGGGTGTAACTTAAAATAAAATTAGATTGTGTCTACTGGAATCGGGGCCATTAACAATTCATCATAAAATCGTTACCTAAGACTAGAATATACATCGTATACTCATCAAAAGTGGCAGTTAATTGCTGTGTTAACGCTTAATGTCTCTACTTTTATCTAATAAAATATGTAATAATAAAATAAAAATAATAATAAAATTTTTATTCATCATCTTCTACAAAGCTATGTAGTATACAATTATATAAGTTTTTTGAGCGTTATAAACAAGGCTTTTCCTACCTCCTAAACTAGGACAACCTGTATTTTAGGAGGCAGAATTCATCCGTGAGCTTATAAATAATAACTTATAAGTTTGTGCAACGAACTATTATTATAAAGATATAGATGAATGAAACATGTGTGTGTAAGTCTCTCTCTCTCTCTCTCTCTCTCTCTCTCTCTCTCTCTCTGTGTGTGTGTGTGTGTGTGCGTGTGCGGTGTGTGTGAGTGCGCGTGCGTGTGTAGTTGCGTATGTCTAGCTAGAAGGTACATATTTAGAAGGAAAGTAGTTTCTCCGTGTCTTCATAATTTAGTTTAAGTAGCCACTGATGTAGTTTATTTTTGAGGTCATTTCTATTTAATTTATGTATATTTATAGATTTATTAATTGAGTTGTAGATACGAGAACTTAGGATGTAGAAGAACCGTTTAGAAAAAGATGTAAGGATGCCAATGAGAGACTTTCCAGTTCACGTTCCCCAGAAATAACAGAGATGGCACTGTACAGAGCCTTCGCTGGATAACAGACATCATCATCAGCCGTATGACGCCCACTGCTGGGCACAGGCCTCCCCTCAATCAACCGGAGGGGGTATGGAGCATATTCCACCACGCTGCTCCACTGCGGGTTGGTGGAGGTGCTTTTACGGCTAATAGCCGGGACCAACGGCTTACCGTGCCTTCCGAAGCACGGAATCATCTTACTTTTTCGGACAATCAGGTGATTCAAGCCTGAAAAGTCCTTACCAAAGGACAGTCTCACAAAGTGATTTCGACAATGTCCCCATCGGGAATCGAACCCGGACCTCCAGATCTTGAGCCTAACGCTCTATCCACTAGACCACAGAGGCTGTTTTGGGTATAAATGATGATATATAAATTATTACACCCAGGCAAAACACATCTTCCATCCATTATTATTCTGATCAAAATAATGAGAAGCAATATAGGTAGCAACATAATTCTAAACACATGTGATCTAAATATCAAATAACAATTATTTTTAAATATGCTTCTGCCATTACATTGTATTTTTGAATAATTATGTACACAAGGAGGAGCTCGGTGGCGCAGCGGTAAACGCGCTCGGTCTGCGCTTGTTGAAGCAAAGGCCGATCATAGGATGGGTGACCACAAAAAAAAAATCATCTCGAGCTCCTCCGTGCTTCGGAACGCACGTTATGCCGTCGGTCCCGGCTGCATTAGCAGTCGTTAACAACCACCAATCCGCACTGGGCCCGCGTGATGGTTTAAGGCCCGATCTCCCTATCCATCCATAGGGAAGGCCCGTGCCCCAGCAGTGGGGACGTTAATGGGCTGGTGATGATGATGTACACAAGCAATGAGAAATTAGGTAATCATCACGTCATATCTGGACATCGCCACCTTTATTTTTTTGGGGATCATGGCCTGAAGAATTCCTATATGATGTACGATCTAGTCCATTCTTTGAAGATCCAAAAATAAAAATAATCATAATCATTTATTTGTGAAACATGTGTAACATAACAATGATCTTACAATTTATATTTTGAGTTTCAACATGTCCAGCCTGATCGGCATACAAATATTTAACACAAAAATGTCTATTTAGATGCTTATAAAAAATATCAATAATAATAAAATACATTAAAATAAATCGGAAACACATTTATAAAATATTAATATTAAACAAAGCAACGTCAACAAAGTAGTAATAATTCAATAATAATAATGTCAAATATTAGAATAACAATAGTAAAAAAATATTCAATTCCCAATTCAGTATCTGTCATTTAAATATGAATTAATGCTATAATAACATTTATTTACCAAATGTTCATACAATTTCCGTTTGAAAAGTATTATATTATCAATTTTATGTATACTTAAAGGCAGATGATTATAAATCTTAGCACACATATTTAATATACTTTTACTGAATAGAGCACTTTTGCTAAGATGTGAAATATGGATTTTACCTTCATAACGTTTACTTCTGACTTTTTCGAACATGTCAAGGTTAGTTTTTACAAATATAGAAACTTCTAGAACATATAAACTAGGTAGAGTTAACAGGTTCAGCCTCTTAAAGTAGGGTTCACAAGTATCAGTAAATGCGTTCATTTATCTCTCGAGTTCCTTACAACGCATTCGCTTCCCTAATAGGTCATCGTATCCTAACAATTACGTAATCATCCCGAACGCCTTTGCCTCACAACAATAAAAAAGTAAAAAATTAAAAAGTAACATAGTTTCATTTTTTGTTGCAGAGTGAACGAGACGGCTGCAATTCTCCGTGCGAGTGAAAGAGACGGCACGCGTCCAGTTCAGAAACCAGTTTGAAGGATATAGTTTATAAAAAAGTAAAAGAAAAGAAAAAAGTGCGTTTTGGTTTTGGAACGGGTCTAGTTATGCTCCGGAGCGAATAGTGCGCGTTCGATATTCAAGTGATTCAAGATGTTCGTTCCCGCGCTTTTTGGATTGTTGCTGGCCGCTTTAGTCACAGGTAAGAGTTTTTAAAAGTAATTATTAAAGGTATTTTTAAGGACACTTTTCTAGTACTAAGCTACTTTATTTTTAGGTGTTTTATAGTACACAAACTGAGTGTAAATGATCTTGGAATACATTCCTTAATGCTTATTTTTTTAAGGTTATTTTTTTATCACACTAGTACTTGAGTCTATAATCCCCCTTTGGCAGGTTCCATCTATTTCTTGTCACTTGCTTATTCTTAGCTTTTATAAGGATAAAATATAAACAAAAACGCCGGAAGCGGTCCGGGGTGGGCTTCTGGAGTAGGCAGTTTTGGACGAAGCCAATTGTGGTTTTGTTTTTGTATTTTGACGAAGCTTGTGCGGATTTTATTATGTATGAATTGATTATGCTTTCCCTTATTTTTTTTTTTTTAATATGAATGTTGGTACTGACGAAGCCTGTGGTGGATTTACATTCTGTTTTTTTTATTATTTATGAAGAAAATATTTTAAATTAATTTTATGATTACTGACCAATGTATTTAATTACTATCACTTGTCACATATATAAAAAACAAAAACAGAAATATAATATTTTTTTGTCATTGCGTTCAAGGAAAACAATAAGACATAAACCTTCAGACTGTATTTACGTTGATCAAATTCAAAAGAATACATTGTAGATATAGCTTACTGTCATTGCGCGTTTTTATTTTTTAAACTGTTAAAATACGCAATAAAGTATCCTTTTAAATACCCAAATTGTCGAGTAATAAAAACAAAATCCATAAAAGAATCCGTTATCATAAAGATTCCGTAATAATTTCGGCGTCTTCTTCTATCGTGTGGGTTGTGAGGTGGATTACCAACATCAACCCTGGTGTCAGGGTTACTGTTGAGCCACCGAAGGCCCCTGACATGACTCATGTAACGATTACTAACTTACATCAGTAAGTAGTAACCGGGACCAACAGCTCAACGTGTCTTCTGAAGCACGGATTTTAAATTTGTCAAAAACATAACATAACATAAACAGCCTATATATAACATAACATACGTCCCACTGCTGGGCACAGGCCTCTCCTCAATCAACCGGAGGGGGTATGGAGCATACTCCACCACGCTGCTCCACTGCGGGTAAAATTGTCAATACCTTAACTTAAATAAGTAATTATGTTTGTTTTTTATTAAATCATCCCAAAGTAATCCTTTTCCGTGTAACTTGTTAAAAAACTAAGTGTTAACATTGTTTAACTTAAATTAACTGGAACTTGCAGTGTTCAATGGTTAGTTAAACTTAACTATGGGAGGAGGGCTGAAGCCTAATTTACTTGAGGTGTGCCTATCTCCTCTCTTACACGGGGACGTACTCAGGTGATTGAGTTCAAACAATATTTTTTTACATAATGAAAAGAGTCAGGAGAAACATCGTGAGGAAACCCACATTCCCAAGAAATGTACTTTCGGAGGTATATGAATAAGAATTTAATAAATGAGCCAAGCGAATTATTTGTAAACAGTGGTAAAATGATGAACCATTAGTTCTCATAATTTTCATTTTAGAATTTAAAATTTAATTGTCAATATTAATATAACAATACGTCACAAAAACAAACTTAAAAACTAGTCATTAAATAACCCGCCCCTCACTGTTCCCGGAGCAAAGGTGCCCACAACACTAGCCGCATTACCGCGTTGAATGGCAATGGCAAGCCTTTGGACCAGGAACGAGCCGGAGCGGGAGTCACCTGTTTTCTCCCTGAGCCTGAGACCCAATTCTGACACAAAGATTTTGGTGTCCGCCCCCCAGCTACCAAAGGTTTCCACGGCTATGGGCACGAAGTTATATGCAGGCAATAGAGCTGCATACTTCTCCCTCTTCTTCTCAGCAGCATCCTCAGCCGCTGCTGCCGGTGAGTGGATGGTTCGACCAAGGTGGCTGGCGGCAACAGTGCTGACACAAGTTGCGTCCCAAACCAGGCACTTGCCATTTTTCCAATTTTTAATAAATTATAACATAACATAACAAATACTTTATTGCACAAACAGGAAAAAACAAAATACAAAACAAAAGTGAAATATAATGAGTATAATAGGCGGCCTTATTAATTATTTTTAATAAAATGGGCTATTTTTTGGATGATTATGAAAACAAATTATTATTAAACCATTATTTAACGCCGAAATTCGTGCTTCGGAAGGCACGTTAAGCCGTTGGTTCCGGTTACTACTTACTGATGTAAGTTAGTAGTCGTTACATGAGTATGTCACCTAACCTGTATTGGGCTGGTTTTCCCTTCGCGGGTTGGAAGGTCAGTCAGTCGCTTCTGTAAAAACCAGACCTGTCAAATATTTAGGTTAGGTAAACGGACCCTGTGAAAAACGGGATAATGCTAAGGAGATGATGAATGAAAAGGGTCACTGTACTCAATATTCTTAGGGGGAAGTATTTTATATATATATATAAAAAAAAAGAAAACGTTATAAAATCTCCTTAGGTTTAAATCCAATACAAATCGACTACTATTTGGTTAAGTATGTAGTCGTTACACGAGCCATGTCAGGAGCCTTTGGCGGCTCAGTAGTAACCCTGACACCAGGGTTGAGGTCATCTTACAATCCACACGAGAGAAGAGAAGATATGAGTTGAAATCTTGTTATCGCGTGGGTTGTGAGGTGGATTGCCAACCTCACGAACCCTGTCAGGGTTACTATTGATCCGCCAAAGGCCCCTAACATGGCTCATGGAACGACTACGTACTTACATTGGTAAGTAACCGGGATCAACGGCTTAACTTGTAACGAAGCACGGATCATCTTACTTTTGGACAATCGGGTGATCAGCCTGTAATGTCCTAACCTAACTTAACTAGGGATCACAATCGACCCACTAGAGTCGATTAATACTTTCAAATATTTTTCCTCTCAGACGACGCCCTGAGCCGAGGTTCGCGCCCAACTGGGCACCCTCAGGCCTGTTGTCTTAAACGTTGTACCGGGTGAGAGCCTTCAGCGCTCCCCATTTGTCCAGCCAAGTAGTTAATGCCATCTGCGGCAAATCTACAATAAGTCACGTCAAAAAAAAGGCCGCTTACGAATACGGCTTGAAGGATAGTCCACAGCATGGTCTATTTGGTTCCGAGACCCCCACCTCACCTGTCTACCCCCCTACGCACACCTCAAGCGCCACGCAAACTCCGCACACAGTTTGCGACTTGACAACTTTTATTACAAGAGCTATGGTCCCAACTTCACAGATATAGGTCCAAAAATGAAGCAAGTTTTTATTACTGTGGCATTTGTATAATACCGCATAAACTCAACAACATAACATATATGAGCCAAAGGCCCCTGACATGGCTCATGTAACGACTACGTATTAACTTAAGTAAATAGTAACCGGGACCAACGGCTTAATGTGCCTTCTGAAGCACGGATCATCTTACTTTCTGACAATCAGGTGATCAGCCTGCAATGTCCTGACCTGACTTTATGATATTCCTGACTTTATCTCAATTGGAGTAGTCAGAGGTACATCCATCGCACGATGAACTAAGTACCCACGCCTCACCGAGCTTTCTGTCAGACCAACGTGATAGGTGAGCCGTATCGCCGTCTATAATGGTCGAGCCAACTGTCTGGAAAGGTGGAAAGTCCAATTTAGTGGTGGCTTTTTTAATTACGTAAAAAGAAAATCGAAGACGAAGCCGGGTCGCCTTGCTTGATATAAAAATAAATAACAAAATGATACATAAACAACTTTTCACAGACAGCCGCTTAATGTTATAAATACACTGTGTTACCATACTCATTCTATCATCGAAAAATGTATGGCATAATAAACCGATCTTCCGTTGCACCTAGTTAGGGTACCTTAGGCGTGTAATGAAACCCTTTTAATTAACTCGTATGTAGTAAAGATGGCAGCAAAATTGGTCGTTTCGCGTAACATGTGTTGGAGGCGATGGTTGCTCCGGTATATAATACGAGTACCTCTTCGAGATGTTGGTTAAATACTGTATTTAAATTAAAAACTAGGAAATAATTAATTACACATAGTAACGGGTTCTTACCGCGTTTACAATAGGGATATGAGACTCCCGATATTTCGACATTGTTGCAAGTGCCATGAAACATAAACTCACTAAACAGTGTTCTTCACTCAGTTCACTTCACTAAACAGTGTCGAAATATCGGGAGTCTCATATCCCTATTGTAAACGCGGTAAGAACCCGTTATTATGTGTTTTAATTATGATAATGGCCCCGATTCCTGCAGACACCGCCTAATTTTAAGTTATATCCGTCATTTTCATATCTGCCGAAAAGGAAAGGGACGGATGATTGACAGCTCTTAATTTTAGGAAGAATGAGTAAATTAATGCGAACTAACCCGGGCGAATCAAAAAGGTACGTCCCTGGTATGCAATCCGTTTGACGTGCTGTCTACTTAACTGTGTCGGGTTATTGACTGATGTAAAATTTTTAGACAGTTGGTTTAGATTTGTGCTTAAAATTGACGTGTGTTCCATAAATTTTATGCTTGTCGATTACCCGTCCCTTTCCTTTTAGGCGGATAAGAAAATGACAGATATAACTTAAAATAAAATTAGATGGTGTTTACAGGAATTAGCACCAATTACCGCGTAAACTTAAAACTAGGAAAGGCCTTCCGAAGCACGGACCGAGTTCAAATCCCGGTGGGGGCATATCACAAAAATCGCTTTGTGATTGTCCGAAAGTAAGATTAAGAATAATTATTCAAATATAATTAGTCTGTGTCACCTACAGAACCAACAACATACCACCGACTCACTCTTGGCCAGTCTTTATTTATTTTCAAGTCGGGCCGCGGCACAGACAACTCATTCCATACAGCCTCGTCTAAACAATCTTCGTAAATATTTACACTACATACTTGTACAGGGTGATACGTTTGTCTAGATACGGTTAGGAGGTATTTGAAGATTCTTTGCGTTTGAGATATGTGATTAAAAAAAGAAAAATAAATAAAAGAGAAGGTGCAGGTCGTGTCGTATCAGGGGGTGAAGGATTTGGCGGGAAGAAGAGAGGAATGGCGATTACTCCACCGACAAGAGCGCAGCTCTTAAATAGAGAGATATGTGATAAGGTTGCTGTTTTTAAATTCGTTTTTTCTTTAATGGCTTTATTGCATTTTACATAATGCACAATAACAATAAAATATGAAATATGACAAATATGGTAGTTTATCATTTCACGATAATTATGCAATAGTTTGTTTTTTTTTTTAAGATAATTTAAAAATAAGTCGAAAAGTAAAATGAGATTGATTTTTGAACATCTAAGACTGGCTTCTATTTGTAGATTAGCATTTTATAATTTATGTTGGACCCAGTCAAATAGCGTATTTCTCAATGTACGTCCTTCTAAAGTCCCGGTTACTATTTACTTAATTGTTAACTTGATTGAATGCGGGTTGGTGGAGGTGTTTTTAAGGCCAATAGCCGGGACCAACGGCTTAACGTGCCCTCCGAAGCACGGAATCATCTTACTTTTTCGGACAATCAGGTGATTCAAGCCTGAAAAGTCCTTGCCATACAAAGGACAGTCTCACAAAGTGACTTCGACCATGTCCCCATCGGGAACCAAACCCGGGACCCCCAGATCATGAGCCTAACGCTCTAACCACTAGACCACGCAGGCTGTTAGACAAGTAGTAAACGTGATAAATAGCATATAAAAGTTACACCCGTTATAAACATGTGCTGTCGGCTACTACACCACATGGCCGGCTGCGCCTGCGACGACTCAAACGTAAACCTTGACACTGAGGTAGGTCGCGATAACTGCGCCATTGATAGACACATAGTTAAATACGGTCGTTGACTTACCTAAACTATAGTTTTTAACTTTTTTTTAATAGATAGCATGTATACCCCAAAAAAAAGATGAATTTAATTTACTCTAGAATTTTGATTACTTGTGGCTCTGCCCATCCCATTAGGGATTACAGGCGTGAGTTTTAGTATGTATGTAGGTTACTGGTATGACAAAGGACGAATGAATGCGCCGTATGACTCTCAAGAAACCAAGTAATTACAGACCTAATCACTATAATAATATGAACTATGATTACCTACCAACGGAGCATTAAAGATCTGATGAATCAGAGTGAGTCAGTGGCTGATCTAACTGTATTGAGTCACTCCGTCACTAATGACTCGATATCCGTTGTACCATGGTCATTTGGTCACATAATGCATTTAGACGCACATAAACAGTTTATATACGTCCCACTACTGGGCACAGGCCTCTCTTCAATCAAACGGAGGGGGTATGGACCATACTCCACCACGCTGCTCCACTGTGGGTGAGTGGAACTGTTTGGGCTATTAGGGACCAACGGCTCATCACCTATCACGTTGGTCTAACAGAAAGCTTAGTGAGGTGTAGGTGCTTAGTTCATCTTGCGATGGATGTACCTCTGACTACCCCAAAAGGGATAAAGTCGTGAGGCTTATGTTGTGTTATGCAATACAATTCTTATTACGATTAAAATTCAGAATTACTACCAAATGAAATCAAATCCAGCGGCTTCCCGCGACCTTCACCAGATCGTCGGTCCACCTTGTAGCGGGCCTACCCGCTGGATGCGGGCAGCTCAGGACCGATCGTCGTGGAGATCCTTGGGGGAGGCCTATGCCCAGCAGTGGGCGTCGTACGGCTGATGATGAAATCAAATCAATTTATTTGCGAGAACACATAAAATACAAAAAGGTGGTAACATAATTCAAATAACAATGTTGTGATGTATTCGGCCTGCATGCAGACGTACAAATATAAAAAAAAATGGTACATTGAAAAGAAGATTAATCAAAATTATACTTATTACAACATAACAATTACAATTTGGACAATACTATGACTGTCATACAAATTCATAGAGTTCATGCATTGGCCACGGGTCTGTTATAGACATAAAACGGTGAACTGCGGTGACGGTGAGTGACCACCGCTGGTGGCGATGGTCACGGAGCGTGAACGGTCGCCGTCCCAGTTGCCGCGTCACCGTCCGATGGTCACCATCGCCACGCCGCCGGTGGTATTCTGTTTTTAAATAACAGATCAAATCCAATATCCACAATACTTTACACAACATAACAACAATTTATAGTGACTGAAGACTACTTCAACCTGAGTATAATTATACAGCACTGCCTACCCCTTCGGGGATACAAGCGTGATGTTATGTTAATTGCTGTTTTTTTATTGTGGACGCCTCAATGTATATAAGGGCGGCGTACCTTTTTGTTCACTATATTACTATAAATAATTAGTAGGAAAACTGTATCGTGTTATTTTTATGTTGATCCGAGTTGAGTGTTTACAACTTCCGGTTTTAGTTTATTTATAATTCTGTATTTGAATTACGCAAAATAAGTTTTTTAATTGTATTTATATTTGTATGCAAATTCTTGTATTTTTACTAATAATTTAATTGTAATATTGATTTATTAGAAGTTAAATCAATTGTAAGTCACGACGCTTGAATGGCGTGGTCAGGGTAGCAGTGGGGGGTTGTTTGTCACGTACTATTTAAGTCCGCGCGCCATTCGAGCGGACACATTTGTATTTGAACTGTGTTGTAAGCCGTTACTCTGCCCGAATTTCAATAAAAAAAAAGTGAACTATACATTCAAAAGGATTTCCTTATATCCCCCATGGAACCTCACTATGTGGACTGTGGCCCTCCGCCGACATATACTAGGTGTTGGATATACTTTAGATTAATAAAAATAATAATCGGCCCCACCCACGCCTTCCAAAAGTCCGGGACTCCATAGGCCAGATATGGAAACGACATACAAATAATAATTAAACACTTTATTGCACACAAATTTACAAGACATTTACAGGATAAACGCGTTGGGCAAAAGATGATGACGAGGGTTGCTAGGACCTTTGGAGCGTGAGAGTTTCAGGGAGTGTCCTCTCAGATTGCTGTTTTGGTTCAGTACATAGATGTCTTTCAAGGCATTAACATTATAGGATTCAGTAAGAATTTTAAACATTTCAATGAGATCTCCACGTTTTATCTTTCTTTCTTTAAAAAGAACTCAACAAGCAAACGATAAAATTCTTTAAAACAAAAGCCGTGTCACGTAGCAAAGTGATTGCCAATCGCAAATAATTCCGAATTTCTTGACGAAAAAAAGGGAATTTCAATAAAATGTCTTCACACCCGGTTGCCGGTCCGGTCACCCGGCTGCCGGACCGATCCGAGCCGTCCGTGCGAGAATCCCCATTTGGAGGATATATTTAAGCCCTATCTTTCTGCAATCCCTTTCAACGGTCTTTCACACAGACATGAACTGAAAATAAGTAATGTATAGTTATACCTCATCATCATCAGCCCATTAACGTCCCCACTGCTGGGGTACGGGCCTTCCCTATGGATGGATAGGGAGATCGGGCCTTAAACCATCACGCGGGCCCAGTGCGGATTGGTGGTTATTAACGACTGCTAATGCAGCCGGGACCAACGGCTTAACGTGCCTTTCGAAGCACGAAGGAGCTCGAGATGAAAACTTTTTTTTGTGGTCACCCATCCTATGACCGGCCTTTGCGAAAGTTGCTAAACTTCAACAATCGCAGACCGAGCGCGTTAACCGCTGCGCCACCGAGCTCCTTAGGTATAGTAATCCTACATTGGTTTAATTTATTTGAGCCGTGGTAGCCTCTCACTTTGAGGTCGTAGGTTCGAATCCAGCACAGGTCTAAACCAATGATTGTTGAGTTTTCGAATTCATGTTTGGATCATAAATGATTATCGCGTGCTCAGCGGTGAAGGAAAACATCGTGAGGAAATTTATGTTCCCGAGAAATTCATTTTCGGAGGTATGTGACCTAACCTGTATTGGGCTGGTTTTCCCTTCGCGGGTTGGAAGGTCAAACAGGCAGTCGCTTCTGTAAAAAACCGGACCTGTCAAATCTTTAGGTTAGGTTGGATTAGGTTCCTGTTAAAAGCGGACAATAGGTACTAGGCAGATATGTTGCTGTTGCAGTTTCTTGTCATTTCTTCTCCTCAGCCATAACACCTTGCGAAATGACGTAGATTCAAAAATGTTAAATTGACAACAAGTTCATCTATGATAATTATCTAACGTTGTATAAATGATTCTGATAAGCTGAGCTGAGTTTATATGTTTTAACCGACTGCACAAAAAGAACGTTCTATGTTTCTTTTGCGGATTGTACGGATTTATCCGTAGTTCGGTTTTTTTTTCATTCTGACAGGTGGTTTAGAAGTTAAGTGGGAACAGACGTGCATACACACATACTTACATAAATAGCGGTCAAACACATAACCCTCCTTTTTGCATCGTCGGGTAACAAACAGCTGAACGCGTTCAATGTTTTTTTTTAATGCTATGTTTATCCAGCTTAGTACCAACAATGCTCGCTCGATTTATAATTGGTTTACAATTCGAACCTCAAATTCAACTTTCGCCTTCAATTTTATATCGCGGTTACATAAAAATAATCGCGCCCGAACAAATGTTGTAGAAACGCGTGTAATTTAAGATAACATCGCGACAAGCTGTTGTTGCCGATAATTTGACCCGACATTTTAATGTTAACACTTTCTTTATACTGTGTCCATTGTCTCACGACACGATAATTTTATAAAAACTACGTAACATAAACATACTATGTCTATTTCTTTTTTTACATTACATAGCGTCACGCCTGTATGCCTTGAAGGGGTAGGCAGAGGTGTATAATTCAAATTCAAATAATTTATTTCAGATTAATATCCATAATTATAAGTACATTAGATTAGATTAGATAAATTAAAATTAAATTAAATTATATAACATACATACATAAACTGCCTATATACGTCCCACTGCTGCGCACAGGCCTCCCTTCAATCAACCGGAGGGGGTATGGAGCATACTCCACCACGCTGCTCCAATGCGGGTTGGTGGAGGTGCTTTTACGGCTAATAGCCGGGACCAAGGATAGATAGATAGATAGATAGAATCTTTATTTAGAAAAAACCTACTTTATTTTCTTTAAGGAAATTATATTAAATCAATAAAAAAAATATTATTAATAAAAATGGAATAAAATACATGAAATAAAATACACCATACCATACACACACTCCTCGCCAGCTATGTTCAAGTCCCATGTAATAGGGGGCGAGGCTATTGCCATTATGATAATATCTAAGTAACCTATAATAGTAAGTAAGTATATGTACATATGGTGGCGCGAAGTCCGTACTTCACTCAATACTCAGGTCTCACAGACTACCAGCGTCGCGGCTCACGCCGCGGCATAAGCTGGGTGAGGACCTTTTATACGGGACACCATCCACTACACATGGGTAAGCCGACATGACGTCACATTTTAATTTAGGTATAAGTTTCTGTGTTCGTTTTCCATGTTTCTATTTAGAAAATATTTCGTGTGTGCGTTAACTTCTAATGTGATGTCATTATAATGTATATATATGTAATCCGTGTCTGTGGTGTCCTAAATAATAAATGTTTCTTTCTTTCTTTCTTTCTATCAACCGGACACAAATCCTGGAAACCACGTGATATCAATTATCTATGGTCCAAACATGAATTCAAACTCATAAAGTCGGATTCAGTGCATGAGATATAATATGTATTTTTGATTAAGATTTACTAACCTTAGTGTTAAGTGTTTTTTGTATTTACTAACAATTGGGCCTGAGTTGCCAAAATAAACATAAACATTATTTATATTAAAGCCCGAGTCGGAATTCGAACCCGTGATAATACAATGTAAGTCACACGTTTTACGAATAGGGGTAAATATACATAACATAAACAGCCTATATACGTCCCACTGCTGGGCACAGGGCTCCCCTCAATCAACCGGAGGGGGTATGGAGCATACTCCACCACGCTGCTCCACTGCGGGTGGGTGGAGGTATTTTTACAGCTTAACGTGCCCTTCGAAGCACGGAATCAACTTATTTTTTCAGACAATCGGGTGATTCAAGCCTGGAAACCAAACAGTCCTATGTTAGTCTTACAAAGTGATTTCGACAATGTCTCCATCGGGAGTCGAACCCGGACCTCCAGATCGTGACTCTAACGCTCTAACCACTAGACCACGGAGGCTGTTAATATAAACATTGGGGTAAATATAAAACATTGATAAACTCGATAAAAAATATCGTATGACAATGGACACGCGTCCACAAACGTTTTGGAATTCGCTTTCATCCGTCACGTATATCTTAGTTTTTTTCTCCACTGACTTCCCCACCCCCCTCCACCGCGCCCCTCCGTCCCCCACCACTTTTTGTTACCAAATTGACTTCAAATTGTAACATTTTGATAGTCATTCTTAGTAATTACTATTTTAAATACTTTTTAGTCTGAGAAGAGTTATGTCAGGGGCCTGGTTTCCAGGATTTGTTTTATTTACATACATAAACTCACGCCTATTTCCCACCGGGGTAAGCAGAGACTATAGAATTCCATTTGCTTTGTTTTATTTATTTTATTTTATATTGTTTGGGGAGCTTACAGCTTAATTGACACAATGTTACTACCGGTTAATGGCATTAGGCTCCAACGTATACTTAGCTAGCAACGGGGAATCGAACCCGGGAACCCAACTCTTAACCACTGGACCACAGAGGCCGTTATGTATTACCAAGAACATAGTTAACAGTCACTGTATTCTCATCATCACCAGCCTATTAACGTCCCCACTGCTGGGGCACGGGCATTCCCTATGGATGGATAGGGAGATCGGGCCTTGAACCACCACGCGGGCCCAGTGCGGATTGATGGTTATTTACGACTGCTAACGCAGCCGGGACCAACAGCTTAACGTGCCTTATGAAGCACGGAGTAGCTCGAGATGAAAACTTTTTTTTGTGGTCACCCATCCTGTGACCGGCCTTTCCGAAAATTGCTCAACTTCAACAATCGCAGACCGAGCGCGTTTACCGCTGCGCCACCGAGCTCCTCACTCACTGTATTCTCAGCAACTCCCCACTGGGAATCGAACCCGGGACCCCCAACTCTTAACCACTGGACCACAGAGGCCGTTATGTATTACCAAGAACATAGTTAACAGTCACTGTATTCTCAGTATCTCTTTTTCTAAACAACAAGTAACTCTAAACCCATCTTAGTATTTCGCTATATGATAATTCCCATAGCTTTCCGCTTACTAATGACATTTGAACGACTCACTGTTACAATAACAAAGCTTCTATGACATACTCGGCCTCTGTGGTCCAGTGGATCGAGCGTCGGGCTCACGATCCGGAGGTCCCAGGTTCAAATCCCGGTGGGGACATATCATAAAAATCACTTTGTGATCCCCAGTTCGGTTAGGACATTACAGGCTGATCACCTGATTGTCCGTTAGATGATCCGTGATTCGGATGGCACGTTAAGCCGTTGGTCCCGGTTACTATTTACTAATGTAAGTGAGTAGTCGTTACATGAGTCATGTCAGAGGCCTTTGGCAACCAGGGTTGATGAGGCTGGTATTCCACCTCACAACCAATACGATAGGAAATAAGAAAATTCTTTCCAGCTCAGCGCATAGACATTCCCAGTTAAAGTAAATGCGTCTAGAATTTTCCGAATATGTAATCATGCTCAACCTCAGGCACACGTCGTCAAAGCACGTACCTTCCGAAGCACGGAGCCGCCTTGTCAGTTACATCTCGCGTCAATTTTACGCTGGAATAAATACGTTGATTCTTTGCCTTCGCGTTATACTGTGGCACAGAGTAAAATATACAGTAGGTGTACTATACTGCGACCCACGACAAGAATGACATTGTTGTATTATTGTATGATATCCATCACATAACTTCTGAACTTAAAAAGATTTCAAAAGCCTTTTTGAAATAGTTATTTAACACATGGCAGAATAATACAATACATAACTATATATTACCCGACTTCGGCGAAGAAAAAAGAGGGTTATGTGTTTGATCGCTATCTATGTATGTAGGTATGTGAATCACCCCTCTCAGCATTCGTTAACACCTTATATTTTTAGAAAGAAAGAAAGAAAGAAACGTTTATTAAAAAGGGACACCACAGTAACAAATAAAAAACAAATAACAAATATATAATATAAAACACGGAGAAACACATAACTTACAATCAAAACACATAATAAAAACAACATACACGAGAAATACAAATAATTGAGTGTATGGACTGGTCAACGATGGTGGTGGTGTCCTTTATAAAAGGGCCTCACTCAGCATAAGCCGCGGCGCGAGCCACGACGCTGGTATTCTGTGGACCCTGCTAAGTGAGGCAGTCATCATCATCAGCCCATTAACGTCCCCACTGCTGGGGCACGGGCCTTCCCTATGGATGGATAGGGAGATCGGGCCTTAAACCACCACACGGGCCCAGTGCGGATTGGTGGTTATTAACGACTGCTCATGCAGCCGGGACCAACGGCTTAACGTACCTTCAGAAGCACGGAGGAGCTCGAGATGAAAACTTTTTTTTGTGGTCACCCATCCTATGACCGGCCTTTGCGAAAGTTGCTTAACTTCAACAATCGCAGACCGAGCGCGTTTACCGCTGCGCCACCGAGCTCCTCAAATAAATAATGATACAAATATACTTTATTGCACCAAAATAAAAGGAAATAATTACAAAAGACTCTTAACTAGTGTGAGCTACGGTGGTAGCTGATGAATATGAAATGGACTGTATAACTAAATGAAATGAAGGAATAACAGATACTTAGCTTTGAGAATTATTTAATAATATATAATTTTCACCAGTCACCAAAAAAGCAAACGACACGAAGTAAAAACAAAATCAACATACCAAAACGTCAAAAAAGAATAAATATAAAAAGCATATTATTATAAAAAGATTACAAAACCTACGAAGAGTTCGCAACATCCTCCCCCTCGTGCAGCATTGCACCAATTTCCACAATCTTTCTGAGGGGACGGCGCAGCGTGCCCGCAGCTGTGTCCACGTCCACCACCCTGCAGACTCCGTCTCGCCCGGGGTGAAGCTGAGAGATCCGTCCATGTGGCCACAATCCTCTGGGCAGTGTCTCGTCGCACTCATAATCACTGTATCGCAAACTCGAACCGTTGCGTGACTCCTGGTAGACTGTCTAGGCTGTAATGTCGGGAGCACCTCGCGCACCCAGCGTTTCCAGTACAGGTCGGCGAGGCGTAAGGCTTTTCTCCACTCTGCTCGGCCAAAAAGGTTGCAGTCTGCGGTTTCCGGCGTAGATACTTGAACGCCACCGAGCTCCTCAGTGAGGCAGTGAACGTGAGGATTTTACACATAGCAATTCTTGAAACTGATCCCTCTGTTCTCCCTGCCCTACCCGCTTGGTCGTGTCGCCGGCACGAGGACACGGAACGTGCCAACTGTGGTATGTTATAATGTTGCTTATTCTCACAATTTACACGTGGATCTTTCTTTTTTAATTTATTGAGGTGACGACGCCATTATTTCATTCTTTCCTTCAATTACGGTATACGCCTTACTTATTTTTAATATTATTTTGCGTTGGCTTGTGTTCAGAAAAAAAAGTTATATAGACACGTTTTTAGTATTAGAAAAGAATCGATCGACTTAATAGTTAATCTCGACTGACACATCACTATGCTAATGAATGTCACAACACTAGCGTATGTACTATGACAGATCTAATTCTTACCGCGCATTGAGACGATTGTAAAATGTTATCTTGTCGAAATATAATCACTAATTGTACCTATTGAACTGGTTGTTCTAATAATTAGGAGTTAAAGGCAGGAGTTATTCGTCAACTCGTCCCATATGCCTACGGCCCATTTGGGACGAGTTGCAGAAAATCAAAATAAACAAAAATTTCATTCTGCAACTCGGCCCACGTTAGTATCGACATGATAAAATGTACAATCAGAAGCAAAAGTGTAAGGATAGAAATAATAAACAACTATGTGTTTGTTAAAAATTATTTAATCATACCGATTTGTCACTGAATGAACATAATAATAAAAAATTACAAAAGTAATAATTATAAAGCAATAAACAGTTAAAAAAGATTTTCATCACAGAGTTTACACCATTTAAACACACAGTAATCAAATTCAAATCAAAGTCCAAAATTCGAAGCCAGAGTCACAGATTTCACAAAGGGATCGGAGTCCAAATTCAAAGCAACGGTAATATTTTTGAAGATGTTCCACAGGCACTGAATAACGTAGCACTTCACTTTTCCTGTCGGGAAGTAGAAAGCATACTAACCCTGTTTTTAAATCAATCATATCTATGTAATATTCCCTCTCCAAGAGCGGCACGTGCAAAGATAAGAGAAGGATCAACAAAGTAATTTTATTACTTTATTGTCTATAAAACATCACTGGACAACAAAAAAAACAAAAAAATATTTTGCGGTCTCATTTTTCTATTCATAGGCCACCTGCATCATTTACTTCAAAAGCAAGCGCCACAACCATTGTTTGTTTTCGGCAAGTAACCAAAAGCCATAAGTATCTATTGTATTCACTTGTACCTTTGATAAAATTTGTCCATACGTCGGTAAAATGAAACAATGAACTATTTTCGCAGAAAATCTTTAAATCTTTAAATTTTATAATATTAATATAATCAAAACAATGTTGATAAAAAAATCTTAAGAAGACAACAGTTTAAAGGAATACATTTTATATTAACACTTGTCTTGCTGACAGTACTCAACGTTGATAAGGTTTAAAGTTCCACACAGAAAATAAATGGGACGAGTTGCACAATAAAAATGTCATTTTTTTCTGTTTTCTTCAACTCGTCCCAAATGGGCCGTAGGCATATGGGACGAGTTGACGAATAACTCAAAGGCAGAGGAAGACCTAGAAGGACGGACATTGACCAATTTTGCATTGGCCGATAACCCGACAGAATTATGTTGACAGCACACGTCAAACGGTTTGCATACCAGCGAGATACCTTTTGATTCGCCCGGGTTATTCATTCATTTACTCATTCTTCCTAAAATTAAGAGCTGTCAATCATTCGTCCCTTTCTTTTTCGGCGGATAAGAAAATGACGGGTATAACTTAAAGTAAAATTAGGAGGTGTCTGCAGGAATCGGGGCCAATAACGAAATACGTTTGCGTATAACACGTATAATACACATGCGCGTGAGTGCGTGCGTGTAATACGTATGTGTGTCGTAGGTTTTACCTGAATAAACTTTTTTTTTGTGAAGTTGAGTGATAGAGTGAGAAACAGTTGTAATAAGACAGAGATGTGGTGTAAAAGACGATATAGTGACTAAGATTGAGAAGGGAATGTTAGGTTGGTTTGGACACGTAGAGCGGATGAAGGATAATAGAATTGCAAAAGCGGTATATAAAGCGAAAGTTGATGGTAGGGCTGGCAGAGGAAGACCGAGAAGGACTTACGATGACCAAATTGGAGATGTCCTTAGAAAAGGTTTAGTACGATCTACTAGGAACCGGCGTGCGATTGATTGATGCAGGCAGGAAGCAAGAGAAGTAAGTCAGGATCGAAGCAAATGGAATTCTATAGTCTCTGCTTACCCCGGTGGGAAATAGGCGTGAGTTTATGTATGTATGTTTTTTTTTTATATTTCATTATATCCTTAATCTAAATACATGGTTTGAATGATGCGGTTAAACCACAGAGGTTTGTTTTATTGTTAACATTTATCAATTCAATTTATTATACAGGGTCACTTTGTCGAACCTATTACAACATACATACATACATAAACTCACGCCCGTAATCCCTAATGGGCTGGGCAGAGACACAAGTAATCAAAGACAACTTGCAGCCACTGTTGATACGAAGTCCAAAGATGGATATGATGAACCTTATGGTGATAAGGGATCAGCCTATCGCCCATAACATTAGACCATCATGTTAGAGGACACAATCCCTCTGTCGGTTTTTACGACATGCCCGGGAAGAGAAGCAGCTGAACGTGTTCTATGTTTTTTATATGCTCCCAGAACAGCATAGAATTCAATTTATCTAATATTTAAATATATAAAAGGAGAAACTGACTGACTGACATATCAACGCACAGCCTAAACGGCTAAACGTAGGCACTTGAAATTTGGAAGGGACGTCGATTAGGTACAGTAGAGGTGCACTTAAGCGGTTTAGATTTTTCATACAAAAGGATTTTCCCGCTAATTCCCGTTCCCGTGGGAATTTCGGGAATTCCTTTCTTAGTGCACCTCTACTGTACCTAATCGACGTCCCTTCCAAATTTCAAGTGCCTACGTTTAGCCGTTTAGGCTGTGCGTTGATATGTCAGTCAGTCAGTTTCTCCTTTTATATATTTAAATATTAGATAAATTGAATTCTATGCTGTTCTGGGAGCAAATAAAAAACATAGAACACGTTCAGCTGGTTGTCTTCCCGGGCATGTCGTAAAAACATGGATTGCGTCCTCTAACATGATGGACTAATGTTATGGGCGATAGGCTGATCCCTTATCACCATAAGGTTCATCATATCCAGCTTACGACTTCGTATCAACAGTGGCTGCAAGTTGTCTTTGATTACTTGTGGCTCTGCCCACCCCATTTGGGATTACGGGCGTGAGTTTATGTATGTATGTATAAACTAAAGAATAATACAACCGCAATATTCGATATTAGCGTGTATTAAATGTTTCTTACAGATGAGACGGTTATCGAAAAGACTGGGTAGAGCTCGCACAGCACCGGGATACTTGGAAAGACATGGGGAGGCCTTTGCCCAGCAGTGGGATCAAACAGACTAATAATAATAATAAAAACTAAATATATGGTCTTGGTCATTCTCAGAGGCACTAGCTCCTTATCTCCTCAGGTTGCCAGTACTGCGAATGATGATAATAACTACCTGCAAACTTCCGCGAAGCGATGTGTTGAGGTATACAGTAATTTATACTTAAGGTGATTCGTTTTCCATACAAAAGTTGATGCAGTGCTACAGGAAAACAGATAGAGGAATATTGTTATAAAACCGATAAATAGTAATATTTTGGTGTATTATTTTCGCAAACTAACAAAAATTTAGGGTCCGAATACGAGAAGTACCATATTTCAGACCCTCAATTTTGATCAATTCTACATTTGTAGTGGTGCAGATGACAGTGTATTTGCTGAGCGTGTAGAGGTGTCAATGTTAGTTTGTGTGCGTGATAGTTTTTTATTTCTCTAAAGGCTTTGACTACTTGACAAGTGTAATAGAATGTCAGTGACAATTTATAAAGAGATTTTGTATGAAGAGAATAAATAAAAAACTAAAAATACTAAAATCTGAGAAAAGGAATATTGGACAAATATTTTTGTTTTAATGCATATTACTTAAACATTTTTAAATAATGGGTAAGTACCGTGTTTTAAAAGAGGACATATATTGTAATAAAAAATCAATACATAAAATGAAATGGCTGTATGGGCATAGTTCCCTTTGCCTTACCCTTCGGGGAAAACCAAATCAAAAAGAAAGTTGTTGCATTTGCCGGCCTAAATAGTAGTCATTTTTAATTAATTGTTTTTCCATCCAACATACAGATTTATTTATATTCTCTTTGCCGCGGACTTTTTGGTGGAAACGGGAACGGGAAGGTTGATTTCTTCGTTGAATAATCTAAATAATCAATACGAAGTGGTGTTTGGTGGTTAATGATCACATTAAGTTAGTCGGAAAACATTCCCGATAGTATTATTAAATCGGAATATTCAATAAACAAAGTGTACCTAACCTAAGCCGCTTACTTCGTTTGGGGTTCGGAGTAGGAGTCTGCTCCGAGGGTGGGGGCTTAGGTTTCATCATTTCATTAATCATCATCAAGAAAAAAAACACAAGACATGGCTGTATGGGCATAGTTCCCTTTGCCTTGCCCTTTGGGAAAAAAAATAAGATAAATTTTGAAATTCTTATGTATAAACAAACATCACAGACATCATGACAGATCTAAAACTAACGAAAATCTCTTTTCTTTTTTCTATTTGACTTATTTATGAGTTTTAATCAAGAAAACGTGATAATAAGTTCGACAGCAACCAGTTCAGGTCCCCGAAACAGCCCATTTCAGGCCGCGTATATATGGAAATACTACTTCAATACGTCCCAGCCTTGTCTTTTTTTAACGTCCTCGTTAAAAAAAGACGTCCTAACTTGAACTAACTAACCTAACAATAAACACCATGCGTAAATATAAGTCCAGAAATGCGCTGCAAGTCGTCTGGACTGGGCGCGAAAACAACATAGAATTCGATTAGCTGCTAAGTGTCCCGCATGCTATCACCAGCTGTCACTGACATACGTATGAAGTCCCGCGGATTTTATTGGAACTAAATGACAAATCATAATAATTATATGCGGATACTGCGACATCAGCGCCGTGCTTGCGGGACGTCCTGAAGCGCTATTACATCTTTCAAACGCGATGCGACAAAGTTTGAACCGACGCAATTTAGGAAAATCTACCTTATTATTACTGTACTGTGATCGTTATTTGTAAAATCATACAATACATATACACAATTCTTTATACACAATATAATTATTATGACATATTGTGGACTTTTCGGTAGACCTACAAAAAAGGAACAATTCAATCATACATACATACATACATACATAAACTCACGCCCGTAATCCCTAATGGGGTGGGCAGAGCCACAAGTAATCAAAGACAACTTGCAGCCACTGTTGATACGAATTCCAAAGATGGATATGATGAACCTTATGGTGATAAGGTTCAATCATACATTGTTTTGTTATATCTCAATGGGCTCAGGCAGCGTTTTCGCCGAAAGCTCCAAGTCGGCTATATTTGTAACGATAATTATGTTTGACATTCATCATCATTTTTGAACCATTTTATACAAAAAAAAAAATACTTGTATAAATTATATACCCTAAAGCACGCCCATGAATCACTCTACTCATTGGTGAAAACCGTATGAAAATCGGTTCAGTAGTTTTTTAGTTAGCCGCATGTTCACTGATGCGATTAATGCCTGTTAGAAATTTACAAAATAAAAAATACGGAAATTACGGAAGGTACTTTAGTGCAAAGTACATTATTGTATAATTATAATATTATTGGTAAAAGTGATACTTTTTGAAAATTCCGTAACAAATAGACGGGTTCGCCAAATTCAATTGTAAAAAAAAATACAAAAAGTAAAAACAATTAAAACATGCACTTGGGTTTGAACCGTGAAACTTAAGAATGGCGGCGACTGCTTTACCAAATGCACCATTTAGAAGTTAGAAGTAGACTTCAAATTATGCATCTCTTTTAATAGCTAACCTAGTTCGCATGTGTGTGTGACAGCTTCGTGTTTGTACACAAATTGAAATGACACCAACTTTTGATGCAATGTTTTAATATGATATCTGCAGTAAATACTTTAAAATTGTAGCTTAACTTAAAGATAATGTATGTAAGATTTCGCCACCTAACATTTCACTGGGTCAGAACTCAACACTAAACGAATAAATGGAAAAAAATACGAAAACTGCAGAAGTAACGCCATCTGCTGACGCAGCGTTACCTAGCTGACTGAAATGCATCACCTTAAGGAGCGGATGTCGTTGGATTTGTATAGATGAATGAACGACATCCAGGCTTCGTTCACCAAAAATAATATAGATAGCGCTGGAGAGATTTAACGTGATAATTCTTCATCAGCCCATTAACATCCCCACTGCTGGGGCACGGGCCTTCCCTATGGATGGATAGGGAGATCGGGCCTTAAACCATCACGCGGGCCCAGTGCGGATTGATAGTTATTAACGACTGCTAATGCAGCCGGGACCAACGGCTTGACGTACCTTCCGAAGCACGGAGGAGCTCGAGATGAAAACTTTTTTTTTGTGGTCACCCATCCTATGACCGGCCTTTGCGAAAGTTGCTTTACTTCAACTATCGCAGACCGAGCGCGTTAACCGCTGCGCCACCGAGCTCCTCCTGCCCGTGCTCATTACCTATATTCTCATTACTCGGGTACATCTTCTATCGTGTGGGTTGTGAGGTGGAGTACCAACCTCATCAACCCTGGTGTCAGGGTTACTATTGAACCGCCAAAGGCCCCTGACATGGCTCATGTAACGACTACGTACTTACATCACTAAGTAGTAACCGGGACCACTTAATGTGCCTTCACGGATCATCTCACTTTCGGACAATCAAGTGATCAGCCTGTAATGTCCTAACCAAACTAGGGACCACAAAGTAATTTTTGTATGTCCCCATCGGGAATCGAACCCAGGACCTTCGGATTGTGAACCCAACGCTCAACCATTGGACCACTGAGACCGTTACATATTCGGGTAAGTACATAATTATTCCAAAATACAATGTAATGGCAAAAGCATACATAAAAATAATTGTTGCTTGATATTTCGATCACATTATGTATAGAATTAACAGCCTCTGTGGTCTAGTGGTTAGAGCGTTAGGCTCACGATCTGGAGGTCCGGGTTCGATTCCCGATGGGGACATTGTCGAAATCACTTTGTGAGACTGTCCTTTGTTTGGTAAGGACTTTTCAGGCTTGAATCACCTGATTGTCCGAAAAAGTAGGATGATTCCGTGCTTCGGAGGGCACGTTAAGTCGTTGGTCCCGTTTATTAGCCGTAAAAATACCTCCACCAACCCGCACTGGAGCAGCGTGGTGGAGTATGCTCCATACCCCCTCCGGTTGATTGAGGGGAGGCCTGTGCCCAGCAGTGGGACGTGTATAGGCTGATTATGTATGTATAGAATTCTGTTACTACCTATATTGCTTCTCTTTATTTTGATCTGAATAATAACGGGTGGAAGATGTGTTGTGCCTGGGTGTAATAACAAGAGTCATCATTTATACCCAAAAACAAAGATAAAAGATGCATATGTATGTTATCCATGAAATTAGAAGGACCTTTACAGCGCCATCTATATTGCTTTTGAGGAACTTAGCCTGGAAAGTCCCGCAAAGCCTCTGCCTACCCCTGAGCTAGACAAGACCCTGTCTACCCTGAAGATGTGATAGCGTGAAGTTATTCCCTCAAAAGTATCCGGTTCATTTAAAATCTACAAACCGTTACTCAGCAAAACTTTTCCGTATAAAAAGCGCAGAATGTTCGTAAAATTGTTGAACAATTCACAACGAATAAGGGGAAAGTTTGTCAAACTCCACCAGGCTCCATCAGGCAGCGTAATGGAGTTTGTGCCCCGAGGCGCGGTGGAGATGGGGATGGCAGTACCACTCAGATATACGTCTCTTCGACCGTAATAACTTATATATGAGTTACGTCGCGACCCTCTTGAGAAAAACATGTTTTAAGGGACATACTTTACATAATCACGCCTATTTCCCACTGGGGTAAGCAGAGACTAGAATTCCATTTGCTTCGATCCTGACACACTTCTCTTGCTTTCTCCACATTCATCTATCGCTTCATACACGCACGCCGGTTCAGAGTAGATCGTACTAAACCTTTTCTAAGGACATCTCTAATTTGGTCAATGTAAGTCCTTCTACGACATACTTAAAACTTTAAACTTTTCCATACCTTTCATCTTAATCGGCTCAGTGGTTTAAGGGTGAAAAGTAACAGACAGAGTTCCTTTCGCATTAGTAATATTAGTGTGACTGAGCGTTGTCTAGTAACAACTCCCGCCTCTGCGCACCCTGAAGGTGACATAGCGTGAAGCTACAGTACATTTCCCGTTAATAGTAACCTTGGTCATAACATGGAACAGGCCAATTGTTTCAACTCGTCGTCTGTCGACCGATTGGTCGCGGGTTCGATTCCCCGTTCGAGTGTTTACTAAAAGGTCATTGTCGATTGTGTTGTGATTTGTGATTGCATCATGCTGTTACTGTTTCGGAGTAGACAGGAAGTGTGGTGTTTAAAGGTATTTAATTGGTATAAATAAGCTCACGACTATATCCCAATGGGGGTGGTCAGAGGTACATCCATTGCAAGATGAACTAAGTACCCACGCCTCACCGAGCTTTCTGTTAGACCAACGAGATAGGTGAGCCGTATCGCCGTCTATAATGGTCGAGACAACTGTGTTAGTGAAAACTGCACTTGAGATAAATTCATAACTCATTGGTGCAAGTACGGTGACGGGAATCGAACCGACGCTCTTCGTTTGAGAAACAAGCCTATATACCACAGGACCACAGTTGCATTGAAACAAATGTCATACTTTGATTCATCATCATCAGCCCATTAACGTCTCCACTGCTGGGGCACGGACCTTCCCTATGGATGGATAGGGAGATCGGGCCTTAAACCAACACGCGGGCCCAGTGCGGATTGGTGGTTATTAACGACTGCTAATGCAGCCGGGACCAACGGCTTAACGTGCCTTCCGAAGCACGGAGGAGCTCGAGATGAAAACTTGTTTTTTGTTGTCACCCATCCTATGACCGGCCTTTGCGAAAGTTGCTTAACTTCAACAATCGCAGACCGAGCGCGTTTACCGCTGCGCCCCCGAGCTCCTCATACATACTTTGATTATGTCATTTATATTAAACGACCAATTACAATGTAATTAGTGTAATATGCTAATTAACACTATTTCAATTAATTTTGACGGCAATGTAATATATGAGGTTATAAATATTTGGGTCATAAAACTGCCATTTTGGCTGTCCTTTGCAGGGTAGACAGTTAAATACGGAGTGTATTTTTTAGCTATTATGACTTTGAATTCTTTCGAAAATAAAATAAAAATCTACATACATACATACATACATACATAAACTCACGCCTATTTCCCACCGGGGTAAGCAGAGACAATAGCATTCCATTTGCTTCGATCCTGTCACACTTCTCTTGCTTCCTCCACATTCATCATCCGCTTCATACACGCACGCCGGTTCAGAGATAAAAATCTAAGGAGGGAAGTTTTTGAAAAATTCGCGTAACATGAAAAGAGGAAGGGGAGGCCTTTGCCCAGCAGTGGGATCTTGTAGGCTAGATTAGATTGGATGACTTTGAATTCATGTTTGGACCATAGATAATTGATATCACCTGGTTTCCAGGATTTGTGTCCGGTTAATGGCAATCCCCTATTACATGGGACTTGAACATAGCTGGCGAGGAGTGTGTGCGTAGTGTATATATTATTCACTTCTGCCTACCTCTTATGTTATGTTTCTTATTACTTGTGGCTCTGTGCACCCCGATTAAGATTATAGGCGTGTGGGTAATGTGTCTGTCTGTATTTTAAGACAGGTGTTAGTGACAACGTAACGAATACTATGGGGGATGATTCAGACAATGATTCTGAGTTGTTATCAAGTGGAATTTCTTTTCGGAAAATTCATGTTTTCTTTTTAATTATTTTCATTTCCATACTTTTGCGACTGTATACTTATTTACTACTGTAATATGTACGATAAGGTGCAAAAGTCCAATCAGTTTCTTACAAAGTAATATATTAACTGGTTGCACTTAAGACCTTAAGGTTACATGTCGTATCTGTAATAGACCAAAAACACCTACAAAAACATAAATTTTATAATTATGACAACTAATGGTTCATAATTTCACCACTGTTTACAAATAATTCGCTGCGCTCAGTGACTACACTTTTGCTCCTTGGTTGTATATAGGATTGCGAAAGCAGTATATAAAGCGAAGGTTGGTGGTAGAGCTGGCAGTGGAAGACCTAGAAGGACTTACATTGACCAAATTGGAGATGTCCTTAGAAAAGGTTCAGTACGATCTACTCTGAACCGGCGTGCGTGTATGAAGCGATTGATGAATGTGGAGGAAGCAAGAGAAGTCAGGATCGAAGCAAATGGAATTCCATAGTATCTGCTTACCCCGGCTGCTTGCAAGTGGTTACAAAGAAAGGTAAATAATGAACTTAGGAATAATTCCTGGCAAAATAAGTTCTGTTGGTACCGACGTAATACCTGGGATTGTTTACTGGCTGGGGCCGCCCAGGGCCCCACTCAGGGGGGTGGGGGTGGTCGGAAGGGTATCAACCCTTCCGTATATTATATGTAACCAGAGGTATATAGAATATACACCCACTCACCAACGCTCCAGTGGTTGAGCGTTGGGCTCACGATCCGGAGGCCCCGGGTTCGAATCCCGCTGGGGACATGTCACCAAAATCGCTTTGTGTGGACCTGATTTATCGGTGATTGTCCAAAAGCAAGATGATCCGTGCTCCGAAAGGCACGTTAAGCCTTTCGTCTCGGTTACAACTTACTGATGTAAGTATGTAGTCGTTACATGAGCCATGTCAGGGGCCTTTGGCGGCTCAATAACGCCGACACCAGAAGAAGACCCACTCTTCGCCAGCTATGTCTAAGTCCCGTGTAATAGGCGAGCCTCTTGCCATTAACCGGACACAAATCCTGGAAACCACGTGATATCAATTCTCTATGATCCAAACATGAATTCAAACTCATTAATTCGAATTTGTAGTTTAATGCCCGAGCTGGGATTGAAACCCGTGACACCACGGCAAGTGACGCGTTCACAGGAAGCTCGGTGAGGTGTGGGTGCTTAGTTCATCTTGCGATGGATGTACCTCTGACTACCCCAATTGGGATATAGTCGTGAGCTTATGGTATTAACTACTTGGCCGGTTAAATGGGTGCACTGAGGGCTCTCACCCGGTAATTATTAGTACTGAATTGCATACCAATATTTCATGTTTTTTTTTTAAAGAACGTCTAGGGCCCTGTGCCGAGGTTTTCTTGCAGCTTCTTTTCCCCGGCTATACAGGTTGTGAAGCTGCATTATTCGTTATGGTAAAAAATTACAAAATCAAAGTGCAACCACACTTCATACAATCAACCTCGTTTTACACAGACACTACACATTGACGTTATCGTACACGCGCATCTGTGTGTGTGACGTCTGACGCCTATACTATTCAAGTCTTAATTATGTTCGAGGGGGGTGAGGTAAACCTAGCTCAGACGCTGGTGGGGAGCGGAGAGTTGGCGTTCTATACGTACATAAACATAACATAAACTGCCTTTACACGTCCCACTGCTGGGCACAGGCCTCCCCTCAATCAACCGGAGGGGGTATGGAGCCTACTCCACCACGCTGCTCCAATGCGTTCTGTACGTAGAATGGTTTAACTATGTTACTGAATAAAGATATTTTTGAATTTGACTCAGGGTCCCTCTTCCCTCCTGAATACCTCCCTGTTACCTCCAGCAGACGTTATGAGGTGAACGTTCGCTCGTCCGTTGCACTTCTTCAAAAGATACGCTATTTATAGTACCACCACTACTACTGTACTATTCTATACTATTATACTTACTATACGTAAATAATTATGCTAAGGAGATGCTTCAGGTATTCAAAAGAGCTTGTTTGAAAGAATACGTTATTAGCTGAAAGGGTATTTATTTATTTATAAAGTACAACCACATCACATAAATTAAAACATTTTACATTTATAAGATTACGGCATTGTGACTAATATATATGACAATTACGGCGTACATAACTTATACAATTAAGGGTACTTACTTAAGTATTTAAAAATAAGGTAAAATTAACATTACCTACACATCAAACTTAAAAATTAGAAATTAGAAGTTAATATAAGTAAGTAGTTAATATCTGTTGAGTTTTAAATAATCTAGAATTTTTTTCAACGGATCATGGAACACATCAAGATCTATGGTATTTATTTGTTATTACATAATTTAAGTTATTTTTCTGCTAATCTAGTCTTCTATCGTGTGGGTTGTGAGGTGGATTACCAACCTCATCAACCCTGGTGTCAGGGTTACTATTGAGTCATGGCTTATGTCAATTATCCCGTTTTCACAGGGTCCGCTAACCTAACCTGAAGATTTGACAGGTCCGGGTTTTTTACAGAAACTGCCTGTTTGACCTTCCAACCCGCGAAGGGAAAACCAGCCCAATACAGGTTAGGTCACATACCTCCGAAAATGCATTCGCAAATGTAGTCGGTCCCAGCTAGTATTGAACCGTCCCCGACTCCAATATGTAGAAAGTTCATTCACCCTAAGGTTACATGGAAGAAATTGCTGCATGAGCAATAAGGCCGCCGATTGTGCTTCTCCTGTCACATTTGAAATTGTTTTTAGTTTTGTGTTGATACATACATATGTGTAATAAAGCGTTTTTGTTATGTAGTATTTACTTAAAAAGGTATTTACACGGTTGTTACATGAGCCATATCAAGGGCCTTTGGCGGCTCAATGGTAACCCTGATCTGGCTGGTTGATGCGGTCGTTCATTGACTTTACAAGCCACGATTATTTTTTATTTCTTTCGTGGTTCTTCCACTCATCATTGCTTCAAAGGTACCCGAATGTAAATATTTATTTAAACTTTGTGTAGTGTGTGTACGCTCATATTTGGATTCTGTTTTTAATTCGCCTGCAGTTGGCTGGCAGCCAAAGCAATAAGCCCGCCTGCATTCGTTATTTATAGACGGGATATTGGTTCCCCTCGTCTGAATTCTGGAGTTTAGATAACATTTTAGGTCAAGTTTAAATAGAAATAAACCGTTAATCCGTTGGTCCCGGCTATTAGCCGTAAAAACATCTCCACCAACGACCTCCGTGGTCCAGTGGTTGAGCGTTGGGCTCACGATCCGGAGGTACCGGGTTCGAATCCCGGTAACAACATGTTCCTATCAGTGTGGAGTGGAGAGCGTGGGAGTAGGTTCTATTCCCGACAGACGTCTGTGGGCGAACGAGATTGTTTCTTTTTCTTATTTTACAAATAGGCGTGAGTTTATGTATGTATTATGTATGTTTACAAATAGAGTGGTAGGTACATTGTAATCTTTACATTAGGATTAAATAAATAAATAAATAAATATATTATTACATAATAAACATAACATAAACAGCCTATATACGTCCCACTGCTGGGCACAGGCCTCCCCTCAATCAGCCGAACGGGGTATGGAGCATACTCCACCACGCTGCTCCAATGCGGGTTGGTGGAGGTGTTTTTACGGCTTATCGTGCCCTCCGAAACACGGAATCATCTTACTTTTTCGGACAATCAGGTGATTCAAGCCTGAAAGTCCTTACCAAACAAACGACAGTCTTACAAAGTGATTTCGACAATGTCCCCATCGGGAATCGAACCCGGACCTCCAGATCGTGAGCCTAACGCTCTAACGACTAGACCACGGAGGCACATAATATAAAATATATTTAAAAAAGGCCAAGTAGTTAAAGCCATCTGCGGAAAATCTACGATAAGTCACGTCTAAAAAAAAAAGAATCCCGGCTCGCCTAAACCACTGATTTCGACTTTATGAATTCATGTTTGGATTATAGATAATTGTTACATTTGACATTTAGTGAGACTTACAGTTCGATTTGTCATAAATGTTAATGTGACTTGGTACCAAAGTGTATACATATTAATGCTACACATCTCTGTCTACTCCTTTAGGGATACAGGCGTGATGTTATGTAATGTAAAGTGCAAATAAACACACAATGAGTATTTTATGTAATAACTGATTCTCTGCCAACCCTACTTAGCACACAGCGTCACTAAAAGTGCTGTGAAGAAGTGCGGTAAACACTAGCGAATGCTTTTAGTGTTCCTCTTAAAGCTCGCTGGAGTGTCTGACTGACTGCGGCTAAAAGGGTTGGGCAGGGGCGCGTGACAGGTTGTGTGTGTAGGTAGGTACAGATAGACCTAGGGAAAGCAATCGCGATCTAGCGAGATCTCGTGTAATTTTTCGGCATCGATCCCAAAGCATAATATGCCGGAATCCCATTCGAGATTGACGGGGCGAATCTCCTTGAGTTATACATTTTGTTTTGATTATGCTGATTTGTAAGAGAAAACTTAATTATTTAGTTAGTTATATTGAAGACATAATCATAATCATATCATTTATTGCGTTCCACATGGTAGGAGGTTGGTAATATAAGGTATGTAACACATATGGACCCGGATTGGGCACAGCAATTTAAAAGAGAGTTAAAGCATATTTTTTAGGCTTAAACAAAATAAATAATAACAAGTACTTATACATAATTTAGACGTAAAACTAAAGTACTTAAACAACTAATCATTAAAAAAAAACATACATACATACATACATAAACTCACGCCTATTTCCCACTAGGGTAAGCAGAGACTATAGAATTTCGTTTGCTTCGATCCTGACACACTTCTCTTGCTTCCTCCACTCTCTCTCTCTCTCTATTTAAGAGCTGCGCTCTTGTCGGTGGAGTAACCGCTATTCCTCTCTTCTTCCCGCCAAAACCTTCACCTCCCGATACGACACGACCTGCACCTTCTCTTTTATTTGTTTCATAAATGTTATCCTAGGTATACCCCCTCCTCTCTTCCTCCACATTCAACCATTATTGAAGAATAAAGGTTATTGTTTTCTTTCGGAAGCATATTTCGTTTTAATTAACCTCACGCACGTTAAGCCTTTGGTCCCGGTTATTACTGATGTAAGTTAGTAGTCGTTACACGAGCCATGTCAGGGGCCTTTGGCGGCTCAATAGTAACCCTGACACCAAGGTTGATGAGGTTGGTGGTATCCCCCTCACAACCCACACGATATATCCCATTTTTCTAAATTACTTATTTCGTTTAATTATTGTTTCAGGTAAATATCATGAAAAACAACTTGTACCAACATTCAACTCAGAAACATACGGTATAGTATATAATTACATATCACGCCTATCTCCCATTGGGTTAGGCAGACACCATGGAGTTCCACCTACTACGTACACCTATCTAAAAAAGCAATATTCCACATAAAGCAATATTGACATTTGCGTACTTATGTAAGTAAGTAAGTGCGCAATGCAAAAAATTTAAATGACAAATAGCAATATTGCTTTATTAGATAATTTGCTTTGATTGCCATACCAATGAGTTATTAATTTATCTCAAGTGCAGTTTTCACTAACACAGTTGGCTCGACCATTATAGACGCTATTAATTTTAGGGCAATGTAATGTAAAATACATTTTTACAAAAAGATTCCCATTGACATTCAGAATGTACCTTTGAACAGTTTTAAGACAGTTATTAAACAGAAACTTTGTAAAAAGGTTATTATAAGGTTAGTGATTATCTAGAATGCACAAGATTAGCTGTCTGGGAACTGATATTAGGCGGCCTAATTACTAAACGGTGTAAATTAAAAAAAAAGAACGTCTAGAACCCTGTGCCGAGGTTTTTCTTGCAGCTTCTTTTCCCCGGCTATACAGGTTGTGAGAAGCTGCAGTAGTTTTAGGCGGATGAGACGTTCGTTATGTAATTAGAAGATAGGTGGGAACATTACTTTTGCACAAACGCACACACAAAGAAACTCACCTAAACGCATATACCTGTTCCGTTCCGTAGTGGGTAAAAAATGACGATTTAAAGTGTAACTATGTTGCCTACTGAAAAAAGATATTTTTGTTGAATTTGAATTTGACGGCGACACGGCTCACCACATATCAAGTTGATCTTACATATCTACTTAGTTCATCTTGCGATGGATGTACCTCAGACTCTGTGAGCTATGGGTTTGATTAGGAATCGCAGTGTACCCAGATAATACGGGTATACCTAACATAGTAAACAAGTAAAAATTAAATTTATTTTATTCTTATTCTTAAGTAGTGCGTTGAATTTAGGACAACATAAAACAAACATAACATAAACTGCCTATATACGTCCCACTGCTGGGCACAGGCCTCCCCTCAATCAACCGGAGAGGGTATAACCGGGTAGGGGAATTTAGGACACTTACTTTTATTATTATTATGTTTGTCATTTCCATATCTCGGGACTATGGAGTCCCGGACTTTTGGAAGGCGTGCGTGGGGCCGAAGCCAACACGTAGAGGCCCCTTAAGACAGTTTAATCTAAATGTGGTGTGACACCAACCGGCGATTATCTCTGTATGCACTATGGGAGTGCACCCAAAGTCAATCCCCGGTTCATGTAGGACTATTGCAGATTATGGGAACAAAGGGAACTTGGCTATTGGGCTGGTTGGCTATTATTATTATTATGATTTTGGTTTGGTTTTCTATTTTTTTTTGTTAACTATTTTGATCTTGTTTTTTTTTCTTTTTTTTTGTCTATCGATTTCCGTGTGGTTTCTGTCCTGTGTTGAATGTAATGTACGGTCACGAGCATTAATATGTATACACTTTGGTACCATGTCACATTAACTTTCTCACTAAATAAAGTCTCACTAAATGTCAAATTATGTTAGTGCGACAGAGTCCTAAAGTGGGTACATTATATCGCTCATGACTGTACCTGTCTGTCTGTGTCTGTGGTGTCCGGGAGTAATAAATGTTTCTTTCTTTAAAGTAAGGTCGTCATAAAAAGACATCAACTCGCGTCCTGATTATGCGCAGGAGGTGACGACAGCAAAATAATTACACTATGAATATGCAGGGAGGATAATGAGCTCGACGGGGCTGTCTTGTGTGTGGAGGGGGAGGGATGTTGGTTTATGAACTGGGAAACGTGCCTCCTTGGTCCAGTGGAGGTCCCGGGTTCGAATCCCTAGACTCAGCTTATTAGAGGTCATCATCATCACCAGCCCATTAAAGTCCCCACTGCTGGAGCACGGGCCTTCCCTATGGATGGATAGGGAGATCGGGCCTTAAACCATCACGCGGGCCCAGTGCGGATTGGTGGTTATTAACGACCGCTAATGCAGCCGGGACCAACGGCTTAACGTGCCATCCGAAGCACGGAGGAGCTGTATATGAAAACTTTTTCTTTGTGGTCACCCATCCTAAGACCGGCCTTTGCGAAAGTTGCTTAACTTCAACAATCGCAGACCGAGCGCGTTTACCGCTGCGCCACCGAGCTCCTCCTCTTATTAGAGGTAATAGGTAATAACTGTTAGTGTTTTAATGTGTATTCTTGCTAAATTGCGCATTCAATCGAATTTTTTTCTACATCTCCGCTCTCTCGTCTTGTTGTATAACTCTTTTTCATTTAATTGTGGTAGCTTGTAATTGGCCTTTACTTACTGTAGAGTAAACAGCCTCCGTGGTCTAGTGGTTAGAGCGTTAGGCTCACGATCTGGAGGTCCGGGTTCGATTCCCGATGGGGACATTGTCGAAATCACTTTGTGAGACTGTCCTTTGTTTGGTAAGGACTTTTCAGGCTTGAATCACCTGATTGTCTGAAAAAGTAAGATGATTCCGTGCTTCGGAGGGCACGTTAAGCCGTTGGTCCCGGCTATTAGCCGTAAAAACACCTCCACCAACCCGCAGTGGAGCAGCGTGGTGGAGTATGCTCCATACCCCCTCCGGTTGATTGAGGGGAGGCCTGTGCCCAGCAGTGGGACGTATATAGGCAGTTTATGTACTGTAGAGTACACCTTTTGTATACTGCCATGATTTGGCTCGCCAACACACCATCACTCTGTACAGGCAGACCGTCCTGCATTGACTGACTGTTTGTCTTGCTCTGTATTCAGATGACGTATGCGCCCGAGACAAGGATAGCAATATCAATACACTACACTTACTATTAAGTGTAACATTTTGTGAATTAAGCTGTAAGCTCCCCAAACAAAATAAAATAAATATCACAAAAATTACTCTGTGCTCCTCAGTTTGGTTAAGACATTACAGGCTGATCACCTGATTGGCTGAAAGGACACGTTAAGCCGTTGGTCCCGGTTACTACTTACCGATGTAAGTATGTAGTCGTTACATGAGCCATGTCAGGGGCCTTTGGCGGGTAGATAACCCTGACACCAGGGTTGATCAGGTCGGTCATTCATCCCACAACTCACACGAGAGAAGATTGCCTTAGTAATAGACACCTCTGCCTACCTCCATCTACTATGCAGGCGTCATGCTGCTTTTTTAACTTACTAACATAACGAATTATCAAACTACAAAATGTAGTAATTTTTAAAACGCCATACTATTTAGACACTATACAATAGAGATAAGGTTGATTTTGTTATAAAAGACAGATCGTATACCTGCCATATGTCGCGACAGGTGCGCACGCGTGTATCGCGTTCCAAATTTAAAAGAGTTTTAGATTTTTTATTTTTTAGCGGCTGATTGATTTTTTTTAAAAGTCGTAATTTACGTTAGCAATTTCTATCGGGGTGGGCAGGGTAATTGGTTAAACCAGTAGTATTGTGCAGTAGCTAAACCACTGAAATGTATTTTTCCAAAGACGAGAGTTGGGTTTACGTATGTATGTTTTGATGTCATAAATCCTCGCGAATATCGACACCATGCCTCACGGTTGTCCGGGCAGATTTACACATTCCCGGACGCCGGACGCCGGACCGGACGGCGTGATTTATCCGGACGTGTTTCACGGAGTTTTTACAACGGTTTTTGACGATAATAATTTGTGCTTTCATAGCTATCACGGCCTCCGTGGTCCAGGTCTACCGTTGGGCTTCAATCCGAAAGTCCTGGGTTCGAATCCCGATAGGGACATACCACAAAAATCACTTTGTAATCCCTAATTTGGTTAGGACATTACAGGCTGATCACTTGATTGGCTGAAAGGAAGGCACGTTAAGCAGTTGGTCCCGGTTACTTCTTACTGATTATGTAGTCGTTACATGAACCATGTCAGGGGCCTTTGACGACTCAATAGTAACCCTGACACCAGGGTTGATGAGGTTGGTAATCCACCTCACAACCCAAAGGGTTGGTGGGGGGGGGGCTACCGTTGTATACTTTGTGTTATTCTATGAAATTAAATTTGACCAAAAGCAAAAAAATAATTACTATTAAAGTGTATATTATTGTTATTATAAGTACGACCACCTGTCTATGCGCAAGGTGGGACCCAACAGACCGTATCGAGTTGTGGGGGTGTACCAGGGTTGGCACAACTATGTTTCGGATATAAAGGCCGCTTGTATAATAATGAGCGGACGCGGGAGCGGGGAAATCCAACTAACTGGTTGATCAGCTAGTTTCGCCCACGTGGCAACAGATGGCGCCACCATTCGATAATGCGGTCCTGAAACGCGCTATCGAAGTTTACATAGCGCGACGCATATATACAACTTCCAACATAATGCCTTTAAAAATTTTAAAATTAAAAAGAAAATCCCTTTAAAAATTTCATATTGGCCAATAACCCGACAGAATTAAGTTGACTGCAAACGGGTTGCGTATCAGCGAGATGCCTATTTTATTCGCCCGGGTTATTCATTTATTTTAAAAGTAACAGTTGGCTCTGAATAAAAATGGAGGACAACAGATATAAAGTTACTTAATTGAAATGAAATGAACGCCCTTTTCCCTATAGCTTCAATGTGGGTTTTTTAACTTAGAATTATATTAACAGTGCTCTGTCAACCCTGCTACAGATGGACAGATAACGGCTATAATCGGTCACAAGTCACCCCCTAACGCCTGTCGGTACGCTGTATATGTTATGGCCGCCAAATAGAATTATTTGCCCTCAACAAGATAGATCGTAAAATATTCCCTTGTTCGTTTTTGTGAGGACACTTACTTAAAATTATGCCAATCGTAATGGCACCGTGGTAGCCCAGTTGGTAGAACGCTTGCCTCTCGCTTTGAGGTTGCAGGTTCGAATCCAGCACAGGCCTAAACCAATTGTCGACTTTGTTTTTGAATTCATGTTTGAAATGAAGATCACGTGGGAGGTAACCCACATTCCCGAGAAATGCATTTTCGGAGGTATGTGACCTAATCTATATTGGGCTGGTTTTCCCTTCGCGGGTTAGAACGTCAGACAGGCAGTCGCTTCTGTAAAAAATAGGACCTGTCAAATCTTAAGGTTAGGTTAGCGGACCCTGTGAAAAACGGGATAATGCTAGGGAGATGATGGAGCTAATTCCTGTAAATACCATCTAATTTTGTTTTAAGTTGTATCTGTCATTTTCTTATCCGCCGAAAAGGAAAGGGACGGGTAATCGACAAGCATAAAAGTTACGGAACACACGTCAATTTTAAGCACAAATCTAAAACAACAATATAAAAAAATTACATTGCCTAATAACCCGACAGAGTGAAGTAGACAGCACGTCAAACGGATTGCACACCAGCGAGGTACCTTTTTGGTTCGCGCGGGTAATTGATTCATTTACTCATTCTTCCTAAAATTAAGAGCTGTCAATCATCCATCCCTTTTGTTTTCGGCGGATTAGAAAGTGACGGGTATAACTTGAAATAAAATTAAGAGGTGTCTGCAGGAATCGGTGACATTGGTGCAAGTCTGGTACCGGGTTTCGAACCGCGTTTGAGAAGCAAGCTGTGTACCACAGGACCACACCAAGCCCCCTAAAAATGTCTTAAGCCCCGCAGATGTCCGCCATTTCCAAATTTAAGCCGCGGAGGCAACAGCCGCCCACCCGACCATGACCGGAAGTGCACCGCTACGTCGTTATCTACGTCACTTCCGCCCGCCATTACTCCGACTAGACCACGGAAAATTACTCTTTAACGTACTATTTTTGTATTCTATATTTTTGTGTAATGTTATAGTATTTTGTGTAATGTTTTCTGCACTGGTATTGACATTGAAAATAGAAATGCAAATGGCGTAATGAGTAATCATTATAAGCGAGATAGATATTAAACTCTTCGCCAGCTATGTTTATGTACCACTAGCTTTTTCCCGCTGCTTCGCTTGCGTTAAATTCGGGGTAACTCATATCCCTTTTGCTAAAGTACCAAATTTTTTTTTTCGTCCTACCATGAAGACTGCGAAAAATCCCATATAAAATTTGACCCCCTCTTTGAAGAGGTTGGAGGCAACTCACATCAACCCTGGTGTCAGGGTTACTATTGAGCCGCCAAAAGCCCCTGACATGGCTCATGTAACGACTACTTACTTACATCAGTAAGTATTAACCGGGACCAACGGCTTAACTTGCCTTCTGAAGCACGGATCATCTTACTTTCGGACAATCAGGTGATCAGCCTGTAATGTCCTAACCAAACTAGGGACCACTAAGTAATTTTTGTGTTATGTCCCCACCGGGATTCGAACCCGGGACCTCCGGATCGTGAGCCCGAAGCTCAACCACTGGACCACGGAGGCCGATCTGTTTGAATGTACTTTACGTCAGGTTTCGACAGGTCCACATTGACATAACTCGTTACATCACTCATTGTACTTACATTCCCACATATTGGCTGTATTGTGTTGTACGGAACACAATGGTAAGACGATGTAGGTTAACCGACACGAGAAAGGAGGGTAATGTTTCTCCTGATGGCGATTTAAGTAGTGGTTTTTGAATAACTTCTCAAAGAAAGTATTATTTGACGGTAGTTTTAGAAATGTCATTTCTATTGTCGCGTGTATGTATTGTGTCAAATGTGGGAGAGAGAAAAATAATCATCAGATAAAAGCCAAGCCCTTAATCTTTATCGGGGTGGGCAGTGGTATGAGTTCGATCCTGGCTCGGGCATATGAAAAATACAAGTTTAAAAACTAAAATCCGACTACCGAAAATACGTGGTCTAAAAAGTATGAAACAAGAAAATAACTCTTCCGATTAGTGATATTTAGTTAATACTTAGCCGTGGTAAGAAAAACTAAAAAATGTAAGTTTTAAAACTAAAACCCTATTACGCAAAAATCGTGGTCTAAAAAGTATGAAATAAGAAAATATTTCTCTGAAATTCTTCCGAATAGTGATGTTTAGGAGATAGTCATAGTAAGCAAACAATAATAAAAATAAATAAATAAAAAAAAACTTAGGACAGATTGGCATTCGACCACGGCTATCTCCTAAACATCACTATTCGAAAATAAAAAAACAATCAAAATAAGAACATGTGTGTGTGTGTGTTTAATGGCGGAAGAATTTCAGAAAAATATTTTCTTGTTTCATACTTTTTGGACCACGATTTTTCCGTAATTGGGATGTAGTTTTAAAACTTAAATTTTTAGTTTACTTACCACGGCTAAGTATCACCTAAACATCACTAATCGGAAGAAATATTTTACTTTAATTTTTAAAACTTGTTATTATTACAATTGTATCAAACTGTCATGTCCGTGTGACAGGTGACTTCCGACGAACTGAACATAAAAGTATAATTAAGTTATAATTAATGAGTTTTATATATGAAATGTAAAACTCGGTAATCGGACCGGGACGTTTCCGGGACACGGGGCGATAATATCTGAGTGGTTCTGTTTTGTTTGTGGTAATTCGGTAACAAATTTCTATAAATAGGAAATAAATGATGCCAAGGAGGACATATTATATGTTGGAGCTCAATGAAACGAGCGTGCCGTTTGCTGTCATTCGAGTTTGACATATTATATAAAAAAAATCTAAACTTCATCTTGCGACGTCGACGCATATTCAACTTCTTCTATGTTATAAATATCTTAAATTAGTAAGAATACATCTTTAAATTGAATAAGAAGCATCTTTATTTAAAAGTACCCGAAGAATCCTATGGAGCAGATCGGCTACAACAATATATACAGGGTGTTAGTGACATCGTAACGAATACTCAGGGAGATGATTCAGACCATGATTCTGAGTTAATATCAAGTGGAATTTTTCGTCGCAAAATTCACGATATTTTTTTAGTTTTTTTAAATTAATATTTTCAAATCTATACTTTTGCGACGGAAAATTCCACTTGATATCAACTTAAAATCATGGTCTGAATCATACCTGAAAGTTTTCGTTACGATGTCTCTAACACCCTGTATACTATAAATGCTCAAAAAACACCTGGAAACCTAATTTTAATCAATCAACCTAAAAGAAGTGACATTTTAATGAAGTAATGAGGTACTTTCCAGGCTATGTTTCTCAAAAACAATATAAAAAAGTTAATATTTTATGAAACCAATCACCAACTTTCATACATCCATGTTTATCGCGTTGGAATTCGGCCTGTCTCACTGAGACGTGACTTAATCAGACCGGCACATTATACCTACTTTCGCGTCTGCGTCCGACTTACATAGTGTTTGAGTAAATTGCTATGGGAATTGCGAATTGAAAGATTTGTTGTAATATTATAAAATTAATTTGTTTTTCGTTTCGCGAATACGTTAAAAGGAAAAAAAAAACGAAATTGTTTATGTTTGTGACAGTTCAATATTATTGTATTCAATGAGTTTATGTACGTCTTTGATTAAGTATCTGTCAAATATGTATGTATATTACCATAAGTTTAGGCGTCACTGTAGCCCTGTGGTACACAGGCTTGCTTCTAAACCGTAATAAGTTCAAATAAGTTGGTCTTTCTATCTGGAGGTCCCGGGTTCGAATGAATATTGTGTTGTGCTGTGATATGAATTCATGTGAAGTATCTAATAAAGAAATTATTTTTTTGTTTCAGGTAAATGGCAACATTATACAATCAGTCAATGATAACATTGACTCATCATATCAGGCAGGCTTATTGCTTACTTACAATTCCTTCGGCAAAGGTAACTTGTCGATGAGTAACTGTTACGTACTTTTTACTATCGTTTTGAATTCTCGTGCTTTGTGGGGAAAACTCATCATCACTAATTTAATTTATTTAAGAGCCACGCTCTTGTCGGTGTAGCATCCTCCATGCTACTTTTTTAGGGAAAAATAGGGCAGTGGTTTCCCTCTTGCCTTCCGCAGTACTCTGTCTGACGTAAGTGGGATGGCGCCCAGAGTAGTCTATTACAAAGCTGTACTAGGACTCCTGTCCTCCGCCTCTGAGTAGTACTGACAGTTACTGCTGCCCTCTGTCAGGTTCCAGGTTACAGTCTCTGTGACGCACCTCTTCCGTTCTGCATTGCGGTACCTATGGTTCCCATCTCCGCCTCTACAACCGTTCTTCTTCTTCTTCTATCGTGTGGGTTGTGAGGTGGATTACCAACCTCATCAACCCTGGTGTCATGGTTACTATTGAGCCGCCAAAGGCCCCTGACATGACTCATATAACGACTACGTACTTACATCAGTAAGTAGTAACCGGGACCAACGGCTTAACGTGCCTTCCGGAGCACGGGTCATCTTTCTTTCGGACAATCAGGTGATCAGCCTGTAATGTCCTAACCAAAATAGGGATCACAAAGTGATTTTTGTGATATGTCCCCACCGGGATTCGAAACTAGGACCTCCGGATCGTGAGCCCAACGCTCAACCACGGGACCAAAGAGGTTGTTGAAATGACTGCAGTTAAGATAAGTTAATAACTCATTGGTACAAGTCCGGTACCGGGTTTTGAATCAGCGCTCCCTTGAGAAGCAAGCCGATGTACGGCCACGAGCATTAATATGTATACACTTTGGTACCATGTCACATTAACTGTTTTGACAAATCGAACTGTAAGTCTCACTAAATGTCTAATATGTTAGTGCGACAGAGTCCTAAAGTGGGTACATTGTATTGCTCATGACTGTACTACAGGACCACAGTGACCATAAAATGTATGGTATAAATAAATAAATATAACATAACAAAAGAGCTATGCTCGGTATTTCCCTGCTCGATCGAATCAGAAATGAGGAGATCCGCTGGAGAACTAAAGTCACCGACATAGCTCGAAGAATTGCAAAGCTGAAGTGGCAGTGGGCAGGACACATAGCGAGGAGAACCGATGGCCGATGGGGCGGAAAGGTTCTGGAGTGGCGACCACGTGTCGGACGACGCTCAGTGGGTAGGCCCGCTACAAGGTGGACCGACGATCTGGTGAAGGTCGCGGGAAGCCGCTGGATGCGGGCAGCGCAGGACCGATCGTCGTGGAGATCCTTGGGGGAGGCCTATGCCCAGCAGTGGGCGTCATACGGCTGATGATGATGGTGAACATAACAAATACTTTATTGCACAAACAGGAAAAAACAAAATACAAAACAAAAGAGAAATAGAATTAGTACAATAGGCGGCCTTATTGCTAAGTAGCAATCTCTTCCAGGCAACCTTTAAGTATAGGAGATATTGAATATTAAGTAATCTAGCGGGATAGCGCAGCATGGGAATACTTGTGCATATAAAAATAAATACACTTTCGACTACATAAACTACATAATAATAATACACATAATTATAATTGTTATAATAAATAAATATCACTACTTAAACTACTACATATACTATGGAAGAAAAGGAGTAGATAGATTATATATTATATGCGTGTTTAAGTATTAAACTCAGCCGTATTAAAGCAGCCGTTTAAAATAGTAATTTAAAGGTATATCTGCAGTACGTTAAATGCTAACTGCAAAGGTTACTTGCAGTGATGTGGCGTTCCTGAGAATATTGCCACTTTGGGAACATTCTCATTATATTGAGGAGCTCGGTGGCGCAGCGGTAAACGCGCTCGGTCTGCGATTGTTGAAGTTAAGCAACTTTCGCAAAGGCCGGTCATAGGATGGGTGACCACAAAAAAAAGTTTTCATCTCGAGCTCCTCCGTGCTTCGGAAGGCGCGTTAAGCCGTTGGTCCCGGCTGCATTAGCAGTCGTTAATAACCACCAATCCGCACTGGGCCCGCGTGGTGGTTTAAGGCCCGATCTCCCTATCCATCCATAGGGAAAGCCCGTGCCCCAGCAGTGGGGAAGTTAATGGGCTGGTGATGGGAACATTCTCGGCAGCAAAACGGCGCAAAACTTGATTACCTAGCCTACAGGTGTTGTGACATCGTAACGAAAACTTTGAAGGATGATTCAGGCCGTTATTCTGAGTTGATATCAAGTGGAATTTTCCGTCGCAAAAGTATGGAAAGGAAAATAATTTAGAAGATAAACTATTCATTAAATTTTCGACAGAATCATGGTCTGAATCGCAAAAGTATAGAATTGAAAATAATTCAAAGAAATACAAAAAAAAAAAGATTGTGACGGAAAATTCCTCATGATATTAACTCAGAATCATGGTCTGAATCATCCCCCTCAATATTCGTTACGGTGTCACTAACACCCTTTACAGGCAGATAAGACTTTCATCTAAATTCATCTAAAAAAAACAATATTTTATTTTGACATTTGCGCATATAAAAGTAAGTGCGCAGTTCATTCAAATGTCAAATGGCAACATTGCTTTGATGTATAGCTTTTTTAATCCCCTTGAGTTAAAGAAAGAACTTTTTGACAAAGATAATCAGCCAATGTCCTCACTGTTTTTTTTTTATCTTTATTTATTTTAGGGATTTTTATCTATGTAGACATGCCAACCCCATCGTAACTAAAATTATTAAAATAGCAAATACAACTAGACCTTATAATATACTCACTCTAGACTAATTATAATAAACTCACTCTAAAAGGGGTCCCTGAAAATATTTTATTACCAGGTTGTAAAACGCCACAGCCACCTCGGAAGTTGGAGCACTAAGGTGGGCTTGTATATAACCTACGTCTAATTGATTTAATTGAAAATATTTCATCAGCGACTCCCTTTCATTTTGATTTTTGACACATTCCATCAAAATATGCGCCACATCTTCAACCCTATCACAAACATCACAGTTCGGGGAATCTGTTTTTTTTTATTAAGAATGCGAATTTAGTCCTCACTGTTAAAAAGTTTTTACATCGGGAACATCCCCGGAGACGTCACATCAGTGGTTACTTGAATAGAAGGTCGACTAATAATAAGTTTACCGGAGTGAGTCAGCCCTCACGCGACGATATTGTACCTACTTCCGTGTCTGATTTGTTTATGCTAATGTAATTGCTTAGTCTTTGTCACGATATGGTATTTGGATTTGTGAGTCACCTATAAGGTACCTTTCGGGGTAGATAGAGCGTATAATTGGGTAGTTTTCTAGGTCAAAGATAAATTATGAAATTCTGATTTTTTACTAAATAAAGACAGATCTAAAGGTGATACACCGCTTTCTTTGTTCTTTTAAACTTATTTATTTATTTTAATAGAGAAAAATGTAATCATAAGTGCGACATTTTGTCACGTTTTTCTATGACGTCACAGGTTGCGTTTTCATACAAATTCCATAGTAATTTCGTGTTTTGACGTTTAGTAAAAAGTAACTGATTTGACTAGTTAGAAACTACCCTATTCTTGATTAGTTTTTTTTTTGTACTTGGACACAGCCTAACAGCCTTCGTGGTGTAATGGTGAGAGCGATAGGCTCACGATCTGGAGGGCCGGGTTCGATTCCCGATGGGGACATTGTCGAAAACACTTTGTGAGACTGTCCTTTGTTTGGTAAGGACTTTACAGGCTTGAATCGCCTGAAAAAATAAGTTGATTCCGGCTATTAGCCGTAAAAACACCTCCACCAACCGTGGAGCAGCGTGGTGGAGTATGCTCCTCTCCCCCCCCCCCCCCCCCCCCCCCGGTTGATTGAGGGGAGGCCTGCGCCCAGCAGTGGGACGTATATAGGCTATTTATGTTATGTACTTGGACACATTTAGCTGCTTGTCATTCTGTCCGCTTCCACATACATACATACATCGACGTGTAATCAGCGCAGCCGTCACTCAATCAGCGGGCCTGGGTTCGAATCCGACACACGTATATTGTAAATACTTACAATGAAATGGGAAAGGGACCTACAAATTAAAAAGAAAAAGGAGACCCGTGGTAGCCCAGTTGGTAGAACGCTTGCCTCTCACTTTGAGGTCGCAGGTTCGAATCCAGCACAGGCCTAAACCAATGATTGTCGAATTCGTTTACGAATTCATGTTTGGATCATAAATGATTATCACGTGCTCCACATTCCTGAGAAATGCATTTTAGGAGGTATGTGACCTAACATGTATTGGGCTGGTTTTCCTATCGCGAGTTGGAAAGTCAGACAGGCAGTCGCTTCTGTAAACCACCGGACCCGTCAAATATGATAAATGGGATAACCCTAGGGATGATGATGATTATTTAGGCCTGCGCTGGATTCGAGCCTGCGACCCCAAAGTGAGAGGCAAGCGTTCCACCAACTGGACTACCACGGCTCAACATTCCGCTACAATAAAAACCCGTAATACCCAGTCATCAAACAAGTGACCTGTCTGTTAAACCGCCTCACTAATCTTTGCCCCCAATTGGTGCGGCATGACATCATTAGTGTGAGTGGTCGAGTGAATGCGGCCGTCGAGCGGCTCATTACACTGGCCTGTCTGTGAACACTACTTAATCTATGAGCTGGTATACAGGCTTGGTTTTAAATATATACATTAAGTATACAAAGAAACAGCGTCTGTGGTCTAGTGTTTAGAGCATTGGGCTTTCGATCTAGAGGTCCGGGTTCGATTCCCGATGGAGGCATCGAAATCACTTTGTGAGACTGTGCTTTGTTTGGTAAGGACATTGCAGGCTTGAATCACCTAATTGTCTGAAAAAGTATGATGATTCCGTGCTACGGAGAGCACGTCAAGCCGTAAAGCTTACGGCCGTGAGTAACCCCTATCTCTTTTCACAAACACCGCTCCACTCTTCTATTCACTCTCTCCGTTCATCCGTTCACTGGCGATAATTTCAAACCGGAGTTTCTAAACTAGTAGTAATCCTCACATAGGCTGTATGCGCGTAATCCTTTGCCGCTTAATTACGCCGCCGCCATTTTGTTTCTACTGTCACCCTTTCCCGCCATTTGCAATGACATGTCCTTTTTTGTGTTGAATATGGAATGGGTGTTATTCACAAAAAGAAAATTAAACCGGTATTATTATAAATTATTTATAAGTATTTATGTTTTATTATAAATTATTTTATTTATTTATTATTATTGTTATGTAGTTAACTAATTTAAATTAAATTAATTATTTTGGTGGTAAAATATTATAATATTGTAAAATAATGTTGAAGACGGCTGTTACTATGCTGGATTGGGAGCGAAAAAAAAAAACACGTTCAGCTTGTCTTCCTGTGCATGTCGTAAAAACCGACAGGAATTGTGTCTTCTCTATTAATAAAAATGAAAGATACCATTAATATTGAGTATTGTATTACCACAACAATACCAAATACTTACAAGTGTATTAACTAAATACTATTACCAAATAAATCTTACACAAATTAATCTAATCAGTCTCAGATAAGAATTCTCAATCTTTCTTTTCCATTTTTTTCATTCCCCCCAAATTTCCTTCTGTCATTCTTGTCTTTTTCTTAAATATATGGCTTTGACCCTAGCGTATTGAGCTAAACATCAGTCAAATGAAACTGAGCGACAACATCTCTAACATAACTGAATACTTATGTTATGGTCGATAAGCTGATCCCTTGTCGCTATGCGGGTCATCATATCCATCTCTGGACTGGGTATCAACAGTGGCTGTAAATTGTCTTCTTATTACTTGTGGCTCTGCGCACCTCATTAGGGATTACACGCCATGTTTATCAAATTCACTGCGTCATTAGATGTACGATGACCCCAAATTGCGTAGTAAGTAAATGATTCATTGTGCTGTGTCCCTAACAGGGTAGACAAAGAAGGCAGTCTGCCAAACGTTGTAAAACATCTATCATTGAATCCTTTTATTGTATATACCAAGTCTATTTATAGATTCGTTTAATGTTATGAATGATAAGTAACTTAAGTCCACGTATCTTCCTCGGCGTGTCGTTAAAACAGACAGAGAGATTTGTTTTTTCTAACTAGTAGCATTATTAGGAGATGGGAGCCAACGGTACGGCTATGGGACTGTAACTTGACGTGACGTCAGCCGGGCTAACCTTGAAATGTTAGCTGTCACTTTTGAGCATACCTGGTTTTCTTATACCATGGTTTGAACCATAAAAATATATACTTTTTAAAGGGTGTATGGCCTGGAAATGAGTCATTTTAGCCAAATCTTCATTTTATAAATTCACTTCACTTTTTGGAATGTTTTATAAATTTAATGTAAATGAATAGTTGTTTTTAAGCTCCTATGAATAAGATTTCCAGACGCAATAGTTAAACAATTGGATTTGGATTTTAAGTGGACATTCGTCTTACGAATTTAAGACAATGGCCCCGATTCCTGTATCACTTTCTAATTTTAATTTAAGTTATACCCGTCATTTTTTTATCCGCCGAAAAGCAAAGGGACGGATGACTGACAACTGTTAAGTTTAGAATGAAAAAAAAATAACCCGGGCGAATAAAATATCCATCTCTCTCATATGCAATCCGTTTGACGTGTGCTGTCAACCGAATTCTTCAGGCTTTATTTTCTGCATAAAATTGACGTGTGTCCCATAAGTTTTATGCCTGTCGATTACCCGTCCCTTTCCTTTTCGGCGGATAAGAAAATGTCAGGTATAACTTAAAAAAAAATTAGATGGTGTGTACAGGAATCAGCACCAATCACTGTTTTTCAGTTGTTTATTTTGAGTGAATGAACGACCTGGATGAGTAGAGTGAGTGAATGGATCTTGTGAAACGGTTTTCGTGTTATTAAAGTAGCGAGTTGGTATTAAAACGCAACGTGGCGTGGTCAATTTTGCAGGTAACTGAGTTTGAATAATGTATTTTATTTTGCGTACTTCATTTAGTCTGGGGTAGATTGAAAACTTAATGGGATGTTTATTCGACTATAGAAAAGGGAAAATTTAAATATTTTTCAAGCTCACCAAGCCACTGAATTCGAAATTGTGAGTTTGAATTAATTTTTGGATCGTATATAATTGATATCACGTGATTTCCAGGATTTGTGCCCGGTTAATGGCATAGGCTCGTCTGCAAGGATATGGAACTTAGACATAGCTGGCGAGGAGTGGTATACAGGGTGTTAGTGACATCGTAACGAAAACTTTGAGGGATAGTCTTCTCCTATCGTGTGGGTTGTGAGGTGGATGACCAATCTCCTCAACCCTGGTGTCAGGGTTATTATTGAGCCGCGTAAGGCTCCTGACGTGACTCAAGTAACGACAACGTACTTACATCAGTAGGTAGTAACCGGAACCAACGGCTTAACGTGTCTTCCGAAGCACGGATCTTACGTCAGGACAATCAGGTGATCAGCGTGCAATGTCCTAAGCAAACTAGGGATCATAAAGTGATTTGTCCCCACCGGGATTCGAACTCGGGACCTCCGGATCGTGAGCAGAACCACGGAGACCGATATTACCCGTTGTTTTTCGGAGGTTTTATTTATAGCAATTTCCTCATCATCAGCCCATTAACGTCCCCACTGCTGGGGCACGGGCCTTCCATGGATGGATAGGGAGATCGGGCCTTAAACCATCACGCGGGCCCAGTGCGGATTGGTGGTTATTAACGACTGCTAATGCAGCCGGGACCAACGGCTTAACGTGCCTTCCGAAGCACGGAGGAGTTCGAGATGAAAACTTTTTTTTTGTGGTCACCCATCCTATGACCGTCCTTTGCGAAAGTTGCTTAACTTCAACAATCGCAGACTGAGCGCGTTGACCGCTGCGCCACCGAGCTCCTCATAGCAATTTAAATAAATTATATATTATGAATTACTGGAAATATTCAGTCTAGCAACACCATGTTGGATTAACTCTGCATACCAGGCTAGGTATTTTAATGAACTGAGCTTCCTGTGATATTATGTAACGCATGCGTTGTAGCACTTCCGATATGTTTTCTGTGAAACTCATACATAAACTCGCGCCCGAGATCCCTAGTGGGGTGGGTAGATGCACATGACTGATAGGATAACCGCTGTTTTTGATACAGTCCTAAGATCATGTGAGTTATTAAAGAAATCAGAAATGTTCAATGTTGTTATCATGGTTAAAGTTTGCACCCAAAATCTTTAAATTTTTTCATTTTCCCCTCACCCTATGGTTCTCTGGAAGAAATCGCTATAAGCGATAAGGCCGCCATTTGCCATGTACTTAGTTAAGAGTCTTTTTGTAATTATTTCTTTTTATTTTGGTGCTACAAAGTGTATTTGTATTGTATTGTAGTATAGGCTGTGATTTCCAGATACAATAGTCATACGATGGGGCTTGGACTTGAGAAGCATTCGGTCTTATAACTAAATCGCATAACAGCATAAGAAACCAGCCATCCCTATTTATGTTTCTAAATATTTAAACGGAAAGTTATTCGCTCGAAGCTAACTTCCAGCCTAATTTCCCTTGCCTCCTTTAAAACTCGCCGGCGATAACTTTTCAAAATCGGAACGCGCCAAGTTTCGCGCCAAACGTAATTTCCCGCCGCGGGTTGAGTGAGAGATAATTCCAAAATGGCGGTTGCTCTGGCACAAAGGCTAGTATCCAACTAGTCAAATCAGTTACTTTTTACTAAACATCAAAACACGAAATAACAGGAATTTGTATGAAAAAGCACACTGTGGCGTCATAGAACCGTTCTCGTGATGGTCATGAATGCGTGCAAAATGTAATTACATTGCAAACAATAGTTTTATAAGTCGCTTTTTACTAACATAATATGGATGTATCTAATTTTTTGATCCGAAATAAACAATTTTATTTATTTATTTTATAGAAAAACGTGACAAAATGTCACACATTATAACATTTTTCTTTATTATAATTCATAAATAAGTTAAATAGAAAAAAGAAAACGTTTTTTGTCACCTTTAGATCGGTCTTTATTTAGGAATCAGAATTTCATAATTTATCTGTGACCTAGGAAAGAAAGAAGAAAAGAAAGAAAAAATATTTATTCGACATACTTATTGTTTTAACATAATATTAACACAAAATAATACAATTATGAATGTATGCCGAAACGGTTCCACCTCAGCATAATACCATAGCCTAGACTATGACGCTGGTTTTCAGTTGAAACCGGTAAGGTAATCAGGTAACACATTAAACAAAAAATAGGAAACTATCTTATTGCAGAGGAAATAAATAATTATCTAATAAATTAAAACCTTATATTTTACCTTTAGATAAATAATTCATACTTTCATAGTAATTTCTTGTTTACTTAAAAAGTAAACGAGAAATCAATAAATGTTATTCGCCATATACCTAGTTAAGCCTCTTTTGTGACGAATTTCTTTTATTTTGGTGCAATAAAGCAATAAATAAGCAGACACTACAAAATTCCATTTGCTTCGATCCCGACATACTTCTCTGGCTTCCACGTTCATCAATCAAATAAAAGTAATATACTTTTATAAAAGGTAGATATTTATGTATTTACTTTATGCAAAGGACTGCTATTCATTCAGCCTTCACAAAGCAATAACCGTAGCACAGCCGAAGTTTCGTTCAGAAGTTGCTTTCCTGTCAGTCGACGCAAAATGGCGGCACAAGATGGCGTCGCGTCGATCTTGATATTACACTGCATATTACCTCTCAACCTGGATGCTCTGATTGAAAATATTCCTCTCTCCACTGAAACGTACATTTGAAATTCAAATACTGTGTTTCATAGAAAATATTTTACATTAAAATACTTACGGTTTTAACTTGAAGTGTAGTTTTCAGTAAAACAGTTGACTGGAGCATTATAGACGGCGATACGGCTCACATATCACGTTGATCTAACAGAAAGCTCGGTGAGGTGTGGGTACTTAGTTCATCTTGCGATGGATGACCTGACTACCCCTTTAGGATATAGTCGTGAGCTTATGTTATGTAACACTACGGACACTTCATACATTAAACCTCGTTTTACACAGACACTACACATTGACGTTATCGTACACGCGCATCTGTGTGTGTGACTCCTGATGCCCATACGATTCAAGACTAAAGTAAGACCGAGGGGGTGAGGTAAACCTAGCTCAGCCACTGGTGGGGAGCGGAGAGTTGCCGTTCCATACGTAGTATTCCTTATTCTATGGTTATGTTACAAGCTTTCTCTAAAGGTCATAGTTTAAACGAGGCGTAGAAGCGAGATGTCTTCACATATCCATCACTTTCTGTCAAATGTCAAATGGAAAGTTGCTGTCAGAGAATTGCGATGTTTAAAACTTGTGTTAGCTCATCTTCATCGCTTCTCTCGTGGGGCCAATAACGACCTCGTCAACTCTGGTGTCAGGGTTACGCGACACCTTAATTCAGATATAGTCGTGATGTAAAGTTAAAAAAAGTGTTTTTTTTTTCTTTTTAAATGTGTTTCGTAACTATTCGGAGTCATCACCTACTTTTGTCCAAGTGGCAGTTACAATATTACTTAAACAAATAAACTGGAAACAATATCACGTTTAAAAAAGTAACAGTTAAGATAGATCGTTAGATAATATTGACGGTTCCGTACATATATCGAAATACCGAAATTCCAAGCTTCATCCCAATTTCCACAGGGTCCGCTTATCTAACCCGAAGATTTGACAGGCCCGATTTTTTACAGCGACTGCCTGTCTGACCTTCCAAGCCACCTCAACAGGTTAGGTCACTTTCCTCCGAAAATACATTTCTCGGGAATGTGGGTTTCCTCACGATGTTTTTATTGTTATTAGTAGGCTTTTTTATTTATTTACCGAACCCTAACGTCTATTGGTTGTCGTCATAAAAAAGTAAACTTTATTACACTACTTAACCGTGATCAATCGTCCAGTTAACGCATTAAGTGTTACCACAGTTAAATTTAACTGACGCAATGGGGATAGAAGTGATTAATGCGATTTTAATTTTATTATTTGAACGCCAGGGTTTAAATCAGAAGTTATTTATTAAATATTTTATGATCTAACATACGCGTTATGGGTTTAATTCCTAAAGGGATGGGCAGGGCTTAAAATATTTAGTACTAGGTGTTTTAATTAGAATTGAAAATTTAAAAGTATAATACTTCAAAATTGTCTTACAAATTTAAATTACATATTATGTAACTAGCTGTAAAACTACTAACACATCGGAATCTGTAACGCTAAGGGAAAGACGTGGCCAGAAAACCTCCCAGAACAAGGCCCAACTCCTACTGTTTCATGTTTTCCTTTCTTTTCTTTTTTTTTGAATCCAGTTTGTATTACATGAAAATAAGATTAATTTTAAGTTTATCTGCTTTTGAAATATCACATGATAGGATTTTCTTAACTGAACTGACATAAAATAAACAGCCTTAACACGTCCCACTGCTGGGCACAGGCCTCCCCTCAATCAACCGGAGGGGGTATGGAGCATACTCCACTATGCTGCTCCACTGCGGGTTGGTGGAGGTGTTTGGGCTAGTAGCGGTGATTTAGCCAGCAATGTTCTAAACAAACAAAGAAACTCGCAAAGTGATTTTGATAACGCCATAGGGAATCAAACCCGGACCTTCAGATCGTGAGCCCAACGCTCTAACCACTGGACCTACTAACTAACCTAAATAGCGTGAGGCGGAGGACAGGAGTCCTAGTACGGCTTTGTAATAGACTACTCTGGGCGCCATCCCACTTGCGTCAGACAGAGTACTGCGGGGCGGAATGTAGGACGGAAACCTCTGCATTATTTTACCATAAAAATAGCATGAAGAATGCTACACCGACAAGAGCGTGGCTCTTAAATGAGTGATTATGAGCACAAGTAAAGAAATCAATATAAAACCACCACAACCTTATGATCATTTCGACAAACATCCGTCTTGCTTTTTTGTAATTGTTTAGTGGAAATTTGATATGATGTTGTTGTCTTTTTTTTTGTGTGTTTTTTTTTTGCCTTTTGTAATAAACAATTTCTATTCTATTCTATTCAAAACACAGGCGGCCATATTGATCATGCAGCTATTTCTTCCAGGCAACCAGAATTACCACCTAATTCGGCCGGGAGATTAACTGATGATGAATCTTATTTCCGTGTGATATTCCCAAAACGTTGGTAATTCGGAGCGACCGCGCTGAATGCAGACGAGGCTGATATAATGGCTTTAGATCGTGGAGAAAGCCGCCGCGCCAATCAGTTTCAAATGTACTAGGGCTGGGACCAGAGGTATACTTGTCGATAATTTTCATAAAAAAAACGAGTCATGAGCAATATCGTGTACCCACTTTAGAACCCTATCGCACTATCATATTTGACATTTAAGAAAGAAAGAAAGAATTTATTACTTCCGGACACCACAGACACAGACAGACAGGTACATTACATTTAACACAGGACAGAAACCACATTTAATGAGACTTACGGTTTAATTTGGCAAAACAGTTAATGTGGCATGGTAACAAAGTGAACTAAGCGCCGCATGTCTGATCTAGACCTATTTTTCATTTCTCTTAGGCTGTACAAGGATAAAATTTATAAATATTTATGTCCTCCAGCATAATATATATTTTACTATTTTCCATCATCATCAATTTAAGAGCCACGCTCTTGTCGGTGTAGCATTTTCCATTCCAGTCTATCAAAGGCCAATTCCATGACTTCCCTATAAGACACGACGTTAACCTTTTCTTTATTCTGTTCCATGTAGCTCTTCTTGGTCTTCCCCTTCCTCTCTTTCCTTCTAGCTTTTCTTCTATGATGTTTTTAATGAATTCGTCGTGTCTTATTAGGTGTCCAATCATCTTGCCTCTTCTGTCCTCAATAATTCTCAGTATTTGTCTTCTACTCTACCCGTTATTTTTTTTTACTCTTTCCAGCACTTTGTCACTTGACACAATTTCAGGGCAACTTGTACAGTCATGAGCAATATCATGCACCCACTTTAGAACCCTGTCGCACTGTCATGTTTGACGATTAATGAGGCTTACGGTTTAATTTGTCATAAAAAGTTAATGTGACATGGTATCATAGTGTATACATATTAGTACTCGTGACCGTACCCTCAGTCCTTCTCCAACACCAGATCCCAAACGCTTCCAACCTCTCTGTCTCTGTGTCCACGTTTCACTTCCACAGACACAGTCGTAGTCGTTACATGAGCCATGTCAGGGGCCTTTGGCGGCTCAATAATAACCCTGACACCAGGGTTGTTTTGTCTCTTACTATTTTTATATTTTTTTAAATTATTTGTATAATTGAGTTATCTACCTAAATGATTATGTTGTCTTACACTGCAAATGTTGTGTGCACCTATAATTGGCTTATGTATCAGTGTAATTCCTTATGTAACATTTATTTTATTTAATGTTTATTATATAAGCTGTTGGTGTAAGTATCTTTTTTTAAAAAAAAAAGTGTACACATATTAATACTCGTGACCATACATACAACCATATGAATATATGAACTGGATATGTCAGTGTTGTATGTACACATACAAACATAAACTCACGCCTATTTCCCACCGGGGTAAGCAGAGACCATGGAATTCTGTTTGCTTCGATCCTGACATACTTCTCTTGCTTCCTCCATATTCAAAAATAGTTTTATATGTCGGTCATTTATCGATAAAAATTTTTAAATCGTCCCATCACTAACACTCTGCTCTTTTAACACCAAACTTACACAATAGCAATGTAATGCGGTTGGTACTTTATCGGTACATTAACTTCATGTTTATCGATATTGAAATTTGGACACGTACATCACTAGTGCACGTGCAGACATTGTCTCATTTAAGGTATTCAGAGAATGAATTCAGCTTTAAAATACTTTTGCTTTACAAATAGCCACACCCCGGGCACTTCATTAAAAACACCTCGTTTTACATAGACGCATCTGTGTGTGTGACGTCTGACGCCATACGATTGAAGACTAAAGTAAGGTCGAGGGGGTGAGGTAAACCTAGCTCAGCCGCTGGTGGGGAGCGGAGAGTTGCCGGTATATACGTAGTATTATCCTGGTTCTTTGACATAGCATAACGCTTATATACCTGAAAAGGTAGGCAGAAGTGATAGATATGTATTAAGATGGAGACATTTTGAAACATCGCGCTTGTTATTCTTACGGGGGTAGGCAGAGCTAAAAAATAGTAACAGTCAACTAGAATTGTCTTGCACAATCTGTTTCTGAAGCATTGTAAAATAAAATAATATATTTCTAGCAACTTGATCCATAAAGTTTAGTAACAAGTATTATCAATAGTAATATCCCAACAAGCAGGTGATAATGAATGGCTCCTATCTTATTCAGCCTATTCGATCCCACTGCTGGGCAAAGGCCTCCCCTTGATTTTTCCACTCCTCTCGACTTTGCGCGATCTCCGGCCAATCCCTCCGGCAAACGTCCAAGTCGTCACACCATCTTTTACGCGGTCTTCATCGACTTCTATGCCCGCCCTGAGGTATCCAGTGAGTAACGACCCGTGCCCATCGCTCCGGATGCATCCGATCCATAGAGGCAGCCAATCAGCTCGCGACACCAAACACTTCAGGGCCCCGATACCGACCCCGCCGGCGATTCCCCTCATTCAGCGCTTATCGCTATCGACCCATTAGGGTCGATTAATTCTTTCAAATATTTTTCCTCTCAGACGACGCCCTGAGCCGAGGTTCGCGCCCAACTGGGCACCCCCAGGCCTGTTGTCTTAAACGTTGTACCGGCTGAGAGCCTTCAGCGCTCCCCATTAGTCCGGCCAAGTAGTTAATGCCATCTGCGGCAAATCTACAATAAGTCACGTCAAAAAAAAAATAGGATGCATCGGACAAACGTGTCCGGCCCAGTCCCACTTCAGTTTGGCGGACTTTTTCCCTACATCAGTGATACCCGTTTTGGAGCGCAGTGTAGTGTTTCGCACACGGTCGATTCGTTTGACGCCTAGGATACTGCGTTCCATTGCTCTTTGGCAAAAGATACAATGTTGATGCTGTCGATAAATGATTATTCTGTGATCTATCGATAATGGTGAGCGCATCACTATCGCTGCGCTTTTGAGCGGAGTTAGTCAATAGTGAAGTAATGCACAACTTCGACCCGAGACTTAGTCCGTCCGCATTGATTGCGCAGGGATGGAGTCGAGACCTAACGTTCACACCATCAATCCCAGTTCATCCCACTGCTGGGTATACCCAGCCTATAGTCCCCCCACCCCCCCCCCCCCCCCATTTTGCACCACCCTGTCCGGTCCTGCGCTAACCTCATCCACAACTCAAGCCTTCCGAGAAACTGTGAAAGGCATACTTACTTACGATACAAGGAATAAAAATCAGATTGCTATTCAAAATTCTAGATTAAGTCAATTAACATACATACATACATAAACTCACGCCTATTTCCCACCGGGGTAAGCAGAGACTATAGAATTCCATTTGCTCCGATCCTGACACACTTATCTTGCTCCCTCCACATTCATCAATCGCTTCATACACGCACGCCGGTCAATTAAACTTCATATTTTTTGGGGTTATGTATACGTTTTTACATTAAAATACAAGATAATATTTTGAATTTGTCAGAAAATAAGAAAATAAATAAAAAAAGGAACATTGTCATCATGACCATCGTCATGTCGGATAGGAACGGCTGAAGTGGATTAATAATGATGAGCGCCGAAAAAAGTAAATTACATAAACATACATAACATAAACAGCCTATATACGTCCCACTGCTGGGCACAGGCCTCCCCTCAATCAACCGGAGGGGGTATGGAGCATACTCCACCACGCTGTTCCAATGCGGGTTGGTGGAGGTGTTTTTACGGCTAATAGCCGGGACCAACGGCTTAACGTGCCCTCCGAAGCACGGATATGTATACGTTTTTTGGGGTATGTATACGTTTTTACATTTTTACATTTTTTTGAAAATGCTTCGATGGTCGGGAGGGGTGACTAGGCAAGACAAAATTAGAAACGAGTATGTTCGCGGAAGCTTCAAAGTAGCCCCTATACCCGATAAGCTGAAAGAAAGTCGTTTGAGGTGGTATGGCCACGTAATGCGGAGAGACCAGCAGCATGTAGTCCACACAGCTCTTTGCCTGCCCGAGGACAAAAGAGGCAGAGGACGCCCTCCTTATACTTGGTGGACCAGCATGTCCCGATTATTAAAAAATGAAAATTTACCCGACCCGACAACCCTAGACAGACTGTCATGGCGCCGCAAAATTAGGAGAGCCGACCCCACCTAAAGTGGGATAGCGCAAGGAAGAAGAAGTATACGTTTTTACATTAAAATACATACATACATACATACATACATAAACTCACGCCCGTAATCCCAAATGGGGTGGGCAGAGCCACAAGTAATCAAAGACAACTTGCAGCCACTGTTGATACGAAGTCCTAAGATGGATATGATGAACCTTATGGTGATAAGGGATCAACCTGTCGCCCATAACATTAGTCCATCATGTTAGAGGACGCAATCCCTCTGTCGGTTTTTACATTAAAATACAAGATAATATTTTGAATTTGTAAGCTAATAAGAAAATAAATAAAAAAACATTGTTATCATGACCATCGTCATGTCGGAGAGGAACGGCTGAAGTGGATTAATAATGATGAGCGCCGAAAAAAGTAAAAAAAAAAGAAAAAAGAAAGTAAATATATATACCCGTCCTTTTCTTATCCGCCGAAAAGAAAAGGGACAGATACTGTCGTGAGCTTATGTTATGTTTCGCTGTGATGAAACTTGTAACCCAAAATGGTTGCAAAAGAAACCTGAATCCGTCCCTGTGTTTGCAGCGGCTGAGATTAGCATGTTAACTGCGAGATGCGGTTTTTACCAGCCCCTGCCTACCTCCCTGTGGGTATTCCACACTCCCAGCGGTGGGATATGAAACTGTATGCCACAGCATCTTTGATGTTCTTTTCTGAAGCCTATAATTACTATTTTTTTCTTTTTTTACCTTTGCTCTTGGCCCCAGACTTGCCCGAAGGCATTGACGAGGCCTCAGATGGAGCTTCGCCCAGAAGGTGCCTGTTCACTCTGGCCTTCAAAGCACCCGGGTTATATGCATTCGGAAATACAGAAGACGGCAGAGAATTCCACTCCCTAGCAGTGTATTGAGGTAGACACGGCCACAATTTTTAAAGAAAGGCCAGGTCAAGTACTCTAAACCGGATCATAAATTATTATCTTGCGATCAGCGGTGAAGGAAAACATCGTGTAGAAGAAACTCACATACATACATACATAAACTCACGCCCGTAATCCCAAATGGGGTGGGCAGAGCCACAAGTAATCAAAGACAACTTGCAGCCACTGTTGATACGAAGTCCTAAGATGGATATGATGAACCTTATGGTGATAAGGGATCAGCCTATCGCCCATAACATTAGTCCATCATGTTAGAGGACGCAATCCCTCTGTCGGTTTTTACGACATGCCCGGGAAGACAAGCAGCTGAACGTGTTCTATGTTTTTTATTTGCTCCCAGAACAGCATAGAAGCAAACAACTCACATTCCCGAGAAATGCATTTTCGGAGGTATGTGACCTAACTTGTATTGGGCTGGTTTTCCCTTCGCAGGTTGGAAGGCCAGACAGGCAGTCGCTTCTGTAAAAAACCGGACCTGTCAAATCTTCAGGTTAGGTAAGCGGACCCTTTTCTGCCTACCCCATTGGGAAATGGGCGCGATCTTTTGTATGTCTGTATGTGTGTTCGTGTTATCCTACTATGTGTTAGCCTTGGGAGTACAATTTTAATGATTTTTCCTACAATTGTGTCGCGTAACAGTAATCTACTTGATTGAACTAAATTGTCGATTATCCAACGGAGGATTAGCTGTGGACATCGGTTCAATAGATTAAATGTTTTGTAAGTGTATAGTAAACTGACTGGCGCACGCACATATAAAACATAACATAATCTCGACTGTATCCCCAAGGAACTCCGTGGTCCAGTGGTCGAGCGTTGGGCTCACGATCCGGAGGTCCAGGGTAGGGACATATCACAAAAATCACTTTGTCACCCCTAGTTTGGTTAGGACATTACAGGCTGATCACCTAATTGTCCGAAAGTAAGACGATCCGTCCTTCGTAAGGCACGTTAAGCCGTTGGTCCCGGTTACTACTTACTGATGTATGTAGTCGTTACATGAGCCATGTCAGGGGCCTTTGGCGGCTCAATAGTAACGCTGACACCAGGGTTGATGAGGTTGGTATTTCCCCTCACAACCCAAACTATAGAAGAAGAACACTATAACCTATTTGGGGTAGTCAGAGGTACATCCATTGCAAGATGAACTAAGTACCCACACCTCACCGAGCTTTCTGTTAGACCAACGTGATAGGTGAGCCGTATCGCCGTCTATAATGGTCGAGACAACTGTGTTATTGAATGGTTTGCACCATTCTCGAACTGATGCTCCCCGATTGAAAAGCAAGCTGGTGTTAACACAGGACCACAGTCATAGAATAAGGAATAAAATAATACTACGCATAGAACGGCAACTCTCCGCTCCCCACCAGCGTCTGGGCTAGGTTTACCTCACCCCCTCTCGAACATAATTTAGACGTGAATCGTATAGGCGTCAGACGTCACACACACAGATGCGCGTGTACGATATCGTCAATGTGTAGTGTATGTTTAAAAAAAAACATTTATTTCGGGTGTTTTCCCATAGCAATTGTTAGTAACAAAAGTCTTATATGTACATATGTTAGTAAAAAAATACAATTAAATAATCAATTAAATAATTATATAATTTAGTGTTTTTGGCAAGTATAAAACGAGGTTGTCGTGATGAAAAAAGATACTAATTTATCTCAAGCGCAGTTTTCACTAACACAGTTGGGTCACCTATCACGTTGGTGTAAAAGCTCGGTGAGGTGTGGGTACTTAGTTCACCTTGCGATGGATGTACCTCTGACTACCCCAATTGGGATATAGTCGTGTTCTTCTTCTATGGAAAAAAAATCTGGTGTCAGGGTTACTATTGAGCCACCAAAGACTCCTGACATGGCTCATGTAACGACTACATACTTCAGTAGGTAGGGTAGGGTAAGCTCACCAGCTTATATCACAAAATACCGGCATTTGGGACACTTAACACCCTCCATAAGCACTCCCAAGCTCACAGAACTAGAGGGAGAGCTCTCCATTTATAAAATTAGCTGTAATGCGACTTTCATTACTGTGACAGTGCGTGCCTCGTTCACATGCACTTCACATGCACTGGAGCGAGTAGCTAAACTGGCAACTCGCATGGTGTGAGTATAGATTTTTAACGTGTATTATCATGACAATAAATAAATAAATTACTATCCACATCTTCTGCTTCTTCTATCGTGTGGATTGTAAGGTGAATACCAACTTCATCAACCCTGGCGTAATGACGAGTAAACTATTATAGACGAGATAGATATTAAATTCCTCGCCAGCTATGTTTATGTCCCACTAGCCTTCGCTCGCGTTAAATTCGGGGTAACTCAGATCCCCTTTTGTTAATGTACCAATTTTTAGCTTCCTACCTTGAAGGCTGCGATAAATCCCATATAAAATTTGAACCCCTCTTTGAAGAGGTTGGAGGCAACTCACGTCAACTCTAGTGTCAGGGTTACTATTGAGCCGCCAAAGGCCCCTGACATGGCTCATGTACCGACTACTTACTTACATCAGTAAGTAGTAACCGGGACCAACGGCTTAAGCATAGAAATATGTGAACGAAGCACGGTTATTAGTCCCATACAAGTATGAATTGTAAACGCTGCACAGTTAACTGGGTTAAGCATTACCTGGCAGCCATTCCTCACATAATTATATAATTCGCGAACATTATACACTTCATTTTCACTATACTTTTTGTTGAGTGTAATATAGTACGTAGTCATCATAGTGCGGTTATAATACTTAGATCGTTATTACATACATAGATAAGATCACGCCTATTTCCCGTAAGGGTAGGCAGAAACCACGGAATTCCACTTACAACGATCCTGACACACCAGCTTCGCTTCTTCCACTCTCATCAAAGTCTTCACGTCTCCGTGGTCAAGTGGTTGAGGTTGGTTCGAAACCCGATGGGGACATATCACAAAAATCAATTTGTGATCCCTAGTTTTGTTAGGACATTACAGGCTGATCACCTGATTGTCCGAAAGTAAGATGATCCGTGCTTCGGAAGGCATGTTAAGCCGTTGGTCCCGGTTACTACTTACTGATGTAAGTACTTAGTCGTTACATGAACCATGTCAGGGGCCTTTGGCGGCTCAATAGTAACTCTGCACCCTCAAAACGAGACTCAAGCTCTTCCAAATAGCCATAGGGCTCGGCTGTTTGAAAGTTAATTTATAAATGATTGCTCATAGAAATACCCCAGCCTTTTCTCAGAAACCAACCCCATTCAGACTAATTTCCAAAAAATGTCGAAATAGCTGTAAAAAGAAGAACGCGTGTGGAAGCGTGCAGTAGCGTGCGACGCCGGCGCACGCGATGGGAAACGACCGTAATTATCATCACGCAATTGATTCCACCCTCTAACCTGTCTGAACAAGTTTCCTTGGGGTACGTTCATAAAACAACATTCAGACAGAGAGCAGGCTGGCCCAGTGTAGGAATAGTTGGCTGAATCAAACGTAACGTAAAGGTATATTTTTTCCTGTGTCACTATGTTAATTCGGAATCTTCATTTCACTGGTCTAACACAATACGAATTTCGCACAAACATGTTACCTTTCCAATTTCATTGTGTACTCAGAATATCTATACGTGTCTCGGATTCGATTCGAACCCAGGCCCCGTGATTGAGTGACGGCTGCGTTGATTACGCGTCTGCGGCATTCTTCGCGTTTCCAAATGACGAGACAATATTAACGAATTCTGAAGACATTCTTGAAGATTCACGCCTATTTCTCACCGGGGTAAACAGAGACTATGGAATTCCATTTGCTTCGATCCTTACACACTTCTCTTGAAGAAAGTGAGGAATATGATGAACAGTATTACCTATATACAATATCATCATCATCATCAGCCCATTAACGTCCCCACTGCTGGGGCACGGGCCTTCCCTGTGGATGGATAGGGAGATCGGGCCTTAAACCACCACGCGGGCTCAGTGCGGATTGATGGTTATTAACGACTTCTAATGCAGCCGGGACCAACGGCTTAACGTGCCTTCCGAAGCACGGAGGAGCTCGAGATGAAAACTTATTTTTTTTGTGGTCACCTATCCTATGACCGGCCTTTGCTAAAGTTGCTTAACTTCAACAATCGCAGACCGTGCGCGTTTACCGCTGCGCCACCGAGCTCCTATATACAATACATAACCTAATATAGCATCACGCCTGTATTCTTATAGAGATAGGCAGAGGTGTATAATATATACAACACACCCACTCGTCGCCAGCTATGTTAAAGTCCCATGTAATAGGGGTCGAGCCTAAATAATAACCGCGTAAACTTAAAACAATGTATAACAAAGAACTGTTTGTTTCAGGTAAACAATAACTTTCAATCGCAACAAAGTCTAGCTGCTGTCGACCCCGCAAGAGTAATGGCGTGAAGCTAAGTGAGTACGGTTTCTATGTAAGAGGGTAGTTTACGTTGTTTTTACTGCCTGCACCTTGCTGGGTTTATGGTTAGTTCTTGTAATGTGAGGTTATATACATACATATGTCGTGGCCAGATCTTAGGGTGGTATTAATAAACCAATCTCAGCTGAGACTGCCCTCAAGATCATGCTCAAGTCTCTGTTTTTATATGAGAACTGTCACATTGACATGATCTTGAGGGCTCGAAGTCTCGAAGCTGAGATTAGTTTATTAATACCGCCCTTAGAATTGATCATTTCATGATGTGTTTGACCTTTTCATGAAATGGCCAACTTAAATTGACCATATCGTTGAAACGTCAACGATTAATGATAGTTCAATCAACGTTTGGCCATATCGTTAATGCAGGCGGTGTCCATGCTATGTGGTGTAATAAAAATGCGAATAGTCGATTAATTTCTTAGGTTCAAAATTATGTACCTATTCGATTTGGAAAATTGTACAATTACATCGATTCATAATATCAATCAAGTTGTAAATATAATCGACACCAGCGCCACTACCGATGGATAATGTTACTAATTTTACGATATGATTGCCAACGTTTGGCCATATCATGAAGTAATCATGCATTTAGTTGCTCATATCGTTAAACGTTTTGGGTTCATTGATCTGGCCAAACTACATCATGATGTGGCCAACGAATGATATTCTATTTCATGAAATGATCAATTCTAAGATCTGGGGGGTTGATAAGGCCAAATCGAAGCAATTCATCTAAGAAAGCAATATTGCAATTTGACATTAGCGCATATAAAAGTAAGTGCGCAATGCAAACAAATGTCAAATAGCAATATTGCTTTCTTAGACGAATTTAACCCCCCTGGCTACGACATTTATACAAGTTTGTCCTCCGATAACTTGTGGCTGCCAACCCCATTACGGGTTTCGGGCGTGAGTTCAGAATTTGCCTTTCAACTGTTTTAAGATAGTAGTTAAACAAAAACTTTACAAAAAAGGTTATTATAAAGTTAGTGATTATTTAGAAGATATGAATGCATGGAATTAACTGTCTGAGTACTGATATTAGGCAGCTAAATTACTCATTTGTTTACCAATATTTTATGTTTATTTTTATTTTTTAAAGAACGTCTAGGGCCCTGTGCCGAGGTTTTTCTTGCAGCTTCTTTTCCCCGGCTATACAGATTGTGAGAAGCTGCAGTAGTTTTAGGCGGATGAGACGTTCGTTATGTAAAAATTGACTAAAAGTGTAACTATGTTACCTACTGAATAAAGATATTTTTGAATTTGAATTTGAGTGTATCCCCACTGGTATAAAGGGCCGTTTCGAATTATGAATCGCGAATGCATTCGAGTGTTTCCATACAAATAACTGGTGAGTTAGTATGCAGGACGAGACGCAGTGTCGAGCGCTCGTCCGCGCATACTGAGCGTGACCTCGCTGGGAATGCGGGCAGACGGCCGTGGTCGTCAGCCGTGGTCGTCATACATACATAAACTCACGCCCGTAATCCCTAATGGGGTGGGCAGAGCCACAAGTAATCAAAGACAACTTGCAGCCACTGTTGATACGATGTCGTAAGCGGGATATGATGAACCTTATGGTGATAAGGGATCAGCCTATCGCCCATAACGTAACCGTAACTGTAACTTGTAATGTACCCTCATTGATTTAAAGTCGTAAGACCGAATGTTCTTTTAAAATCCAAATCCCATTGTTTAACTATTGTGTCTGGAAATCTCGGCCTTAGAAGGGTAAAAGATGTGTTGCTGTTGCAGTTTCTTGTCATTTCTTCTCCTCAGCCATAACACCATGTGAAATGACGTAAATTCAAAAATGTTACATTGACCTTCTACAAGTTTATCCATGATAATTACGTTGAATAAATGATTCTGATTTCTGGGTTAATTCATAGACCTACATATCGAATTCATTAGCCACGTGGTATCAATTATCTATCATCCAAACATAATTTCAAACCCATAAAGTGAACTCTCTCAAAATTTTACTCTGGGCAATAACCTGACAGAATTAAGTTGACAGCACACGTCTAACGTGCTGCATATCAGCAAGATGCCTATTTTATTCGCCCGGGTTATTCATTCGTTTTAAAATTAACAGTTGTCAATCATTCCTCCTTTTCCTTTTGGGCGGATAAGAAAATGACGGGTATAACTTAAAATTAGGTGTCTACTTTTAAAACTGTGCAAAAGTAAATAGAAACAGCTAATATGAAAAGTTTGCGTGTCTGTCTAGCTAGAGTGTCTAGTCCTTTTGTGTGTGGTGGGGTTAAGGTGGTGGGCATATGCATAAGCGGAAGCGGGAGCGTTTAACCACACCAAATCTAAAACAACCGTCTAAAAAATTTACATTGGCCAATAACCCGACAGAATTATGTTGACTGCACATGCAAACGGTTTGCATACCAGCGAGATACCTTTTTGATTCGCCCGGTTTATTCATTTATTTACTCATTCTTCCTAAAATTATGAGCTGTCAATCATCCGTCCCTTTCCTTTTCGGCGGACAAGAAAATGACAGGTATAACTTAAAGTAAAATTAGGAGGTGTCTGCAGGAATCGGGGCCATTGAGGGTGTTAAGTTAATGGTCTGTGTATGTATGCCCGCTATCTCTTCCAATGTGCCCACCCCGTAGGGAGGACAGGTGTGGAGCTCATTACGACCTCCTAGGGGGAGGTCCGGACATGAAATGGATTTTAAACTCTAAAAGGAAATTACTCCGTGTGTTAAAATGCTCTGGTTAAAAATGATTATTTGGAAGTGTAAGGCCGGATTTGCTGCACGGCATTATCCCCAAAGGACTAGGCAGAGATGTATACACACCCACTCTTCACCAGCTATGTTCAAGTCCCATATAATAGGGGGCGAGCCTATTGCCATTAACCGGACACAAATCCTGGAAACCACGTGATATCAATTACCTATGATCCAAACATGAATTCAACCTGATAAAGATTAACTAGCCAATTAAGTTTAGAGAATATTTATAAACTCACGTCCCCAATACCTAATGGGGTGCGCAGAGCTGCAAGTGATCGTCAGAAAAACAACTTGAAAATAAATAACCTGAAGATTTGACTCTTGAGGTTCGGATTTTTACAGAACTGCCTGACTGACCTTCCAACCCGAAGGGAAAGTATAAAGTGTTCATTCTCGCTTTGAAAACTCCCAGATTATGACGAGATTATACTTTCATCATTTTTGCTTCTATGCTGTTCTGGGAGCAAATAAAAAACATAGAAAACGTTCAGCTGCTTGTCTTCCCGGGCATGTCGTAAAAACCGACAGAGGGATTGTGTCCTCTAACATGATGGGCTAATGTTATGGGCGATAGGCTGATCCCTTATCACCATAAGGTTCATCATATCCAGCTTACGACATCGTATCAACAGTGGCTGCAAGTTGTCTTTGATTACTTGTGGCTCTGCCCACCCCATTAGGGATTACGGGCGTGAGTTTATGTATGTATACTTTCATCATCATCTTCCTAGCATTATCCCGTTTTCCACAGGGTCCTCTTACCTAACCTGAAGATTTGACAGGTCCGGTTTTTTACAGAAGCGACTGCCTGTCTGACCTTCCAACCCGCGATGGGAAAACCAGCCCAATACAAGTTAGGTCACATACCTCCGAAACGCATTTCTCGGGATTGTGCGTTCCCTCACAATGTTTTCCTTCACCGCTAAACACGTGATAAACATTTATGATTCAATACATTTGTTTTAAGTTTACGCGATTATTATCATAATAAAAACACATAATAACGGCGGTATCAGTCATCCCGTGATCATGGCACTTGCAACAGTGTCGAAATATCGGGAGTCTCATATCCCTGATTTAAACGCGGTAAGAACCCGTTATTGTGTGTTTTAATTATTTATGATTCAAACCTGGGACCTCACAGTGAGAGTCGAGCATTCTTCCAACTGAGCAACCACGTCGCTACAAAAATGAAAGTGCTTATAATTAATTACTTTACTTTTATTATTCTAAACCGTGCAAACGAAGCATGTCAAAAACGAATAAACAACACGAAAAATGCCTACGTGTGGTACAAACAACATCATAACAATTTCAACCTAGTTATCATAACCTACTTTACATCGGAACTCAATAGTCACACCTTTAATAAACAGGCTAATTGTCAACCCGCCCTGCACGGAGACCACTGACAGGTAATTAGGTTGATCCGTTCCCGCGGAATGCGTGTCCGCCATTTTGTGCGTGTCGCATGACAAGATGGCCGCCAAGCCCTTTTTGTAAAGTAGGGCAGGAAGATTTTACATTATAATGGCGTTATGACATGATTGTGTCCGGGTAAATAGATTAATAAATTCTTTATTTGGCAAAAAGACAAATAAAAATGGGTCAAAAGGAAACCGTGGTTGATTTTTGGTCTTCAATCAAAATTAATAAGTCGCTGTGGTCCTGTGGTTTGCTTCTGGGGAGCGCCATAGCGGACTTGCACCGACTATATCCCAATGGGGGTAGTCAGAGGTACATCCATCGCAAGATGAACGAAGTACCCACACCTCACCGAGCTTTCTGTTAGACCAACGTGATAGGTGAGCCGTATCGCCGTCTATAATGGTCGAGACAACTGTGTTAGTGAAAATTGCGCTTAAGGTAAATTAATAACTAGAATAGAATATTAAGGTGAACCGTGCTTCGGAAGGCACGTTAAGCCGTTGGTCCCGGTTACTTACTGATGTAAGTAAGTAGTCGTTACATGAGCCATGTTAGGGGCCTTTGGCGGCTCAATAGTAACCCTGTAGGGTTGGTGAGGTTGGTAATTCACCTCACAACCCACACGATAGAAGAAGAATAACTCATTGGTGCAAGTCCGATACCGGGGATCGAACCCGCGCTCCCCGCTTGAGAAGCTGTTTCTGTGTTTGTATTATGTATCATCATCAACACACAATACATATCTGATGATCCACCCACCCATCTAGGTACGGTCACGAGCATTAATATGTAACACTTTGGTACCATGTCACATTAACTTTTTTGACAAATTGAAGAAAGAAAGAAAATATTTATTCGGCATAATTAACACTAATTAACAAAAAAATAATAATAATAAACTGCCTATATACGTCCCACTGCTGGGCACAGGCCTCCCCTCAATCAACCGGAGGGGGGTATGGAGCATACTCCACCACGCTGCTCCACTGCGAGTTGGTGGAATAATTATACATTATTTATTTATTCATAGTGCCGAAACGGCTTCAGCTCAGCAAATGTCACGGCCTAGCTGTAGCAAGACTATGCCGCTGATTTTCAGCTGCAGCCGGAACTGTAAGCCTCACTAAATGTCAAATATGTTAGTGCGACAGAGTCCTAAAGTGGGTACATTATATTGCTCATGACTGTACCTACCCCCCCTTACCACAATTGGCGGATTCACAGAATAAATTCCATTAACACGTATTTCAACATTTCACAGTAATGCAGATAAATTTATCATTCATTTAACGAGTTCTGCGTGAATCGAATACTGATTTTAATACTTTTACGTATTTACATAATTACCTATCTTTGGTGTGATTGTGAGGTCGATGGCCGAGTTCATCAACTGGTTTCAGGGCTGGGTACTGTGCCAGACAGAAGCATTACATATTCAGTTTAAAGAGACAATTTTTTTAAAAATTGATTCGGACTTCTTCTATCGTGTGGACTGTGAGGTGAATTACCAACCTCATCAACCCTGGTGTCAGGGTTATTACTGAGTCGCCATAGGCCCCTGACATGACTCATGTAACGACTACGTACTTACATCAGTAATAATAATAATAATAATTGACAAAAATATCGGTACATAGTTTTCCTTAAGTTAAGCATAATTGGCATGACCTTAATTGAGTAGGTACCATATCTGACTAAGTATATAAATACTTGTATTTCAGTCTATGATGCCTCTCTCCTGGAGAAAGACACAAAAATATAGCCAGCATACAATCCTATGTTTCCGACAGAGTAAACAAAAAAGTAACAGTAAAGTTAGTAATAAAAAGTAAGTAATAACCGGGACCAACGGCTTAACGTGCCTTCCGAAGCACGGATCTTTTTACTTTTCGGACAATCAGGTGATCAGCCTGTAATGTCCTAACCAAACTGGGGATCACAAAGAGATTTTTGTGATTTGTCCCCACCGGGATTCGAACCCGGGACCTCCGGATCGTGAGCCCGAAGCTTAAACCACTGGACCACGGAGGCCGTTACTAATGTATTTTTAACGTGATTTAAGTGCATTAAAGAGTTATTGTATTGTAAAAATCATACGCAATAAATTATACACTGCCTGCCCCTTTGGGGATACAGGCGTGATGCTGTTCTTTACCTGTCACCAACAACACATACAGCTCATGACTATATAATCATAATCATAATCATATCATTTATTGCGTTCCACATGGTAGGAGGTATATTCCCAATTGGCGTAGTCAGAGATACAATTTAAATTGATAACTAGTTATATTTTTATAAACAGCCTATATACGTTCCACTGCTGGTCACAGGCCTCCCCTCAATCAACCGGAGGGGGTATGGAGCATACTCCACCACGCTGCTCCAATGCGGGTTGGTGGATGTGTTTTTACGGCTAATAGCCGGGACCAACGGCTTAACGTGCCCTCCGAAGCACAATCAGGTGATTCAAGCCTGAAAAGTCCATACCAAACAAAGGACAGTCTCACAAAGTGATTTCGACAATGTCCCCATCGGGAATCGAACCCGGACTTCCAGATCGTGAGCCTAACGCTCTAACCACTAGACCACGGAGGCAGTCAGTTATAATTTTAATACTTTATAATGTATGTATGTTGTCGTATGCCGACATAATTCCGCGACCGCACTCACCTCAACCTGTATGTGACATCCGCTACCCACACCCGTGGGGGAGGGGCGTGAAGGGGGACGCGGCGATGGACGAATATGAAATTATATTTAATTACTTTTGTAGTGGTATCATTGTGTGACCTGACCGAATCCGACACTAATTATAAAATGGTAAGGCTTTTAGAATTAATAACAAAAAAGTTTTCAAGACCTCGTTAAATGGCGCTTATCAATTACGTTACTGGGCAATTGACAAGATGCCAATGATAGAAAAAAAACTTTTCTTTAACCCTTTCACGGGCAGAGACCATGGGTCATTGATGGTTCATAATAGACAGTATGACATATTGGAATCGGAACTTCATTAGACGTTCTGTCCTTGAAAGTGTTAATTTAGGAATTAAATACACATACACAAACAGTAAGATGATCCGTGCTTCGGAGGGCACCTTACACACCTCCATCAACCCGCAGTGGAGCAACTTGGTGGAGTACCTATGCTGCAGACCCTCTCCGATTTACTGAGTGGAGGATTGTACCCAGCAGTGGGAGGCATACAGGCTGTTTATGTTACGATGAGCTGGTCTCAACATTCCTGTTCCAAAAAAAGATTTAGGTGCTAATTCCTGCAGACGCCATTTAATTTTATTTTAAGTTATATCTGTCATTTTCTTATCCGCTGAAAAAGAAAGGGACGGGTAATCGACAGGCATAAAATTTATGGAACACACGTCAATTTTAAGCAGAAATCTTAAACAACCGTCTAAAAATTTTACATCGGCCAATAACCCGACAGAATTAAGTAGACAGCACGTCAAACGGATCACATACCAGCGAGATGCCTATTTTATTCGCCCGGGTTATTCATTCATTTAAAATTAACTTGTTGACAATCGTCCGTCCCTTTCCTTTTCGGCGGATAAGAAAATGACGGGTATAACTTAAAATAAAATTAGGAGGTGTCTGCAGGAATCATACATACATACATGAACTCACGCCTATTTCCCACCGGGGTAAGCAGAGACTATAGAATTCCATTTCTCTTGCTTCCTCCACATTCATCAATCGCTTCATACACGCACGCCGGTTTAGAGTAGGTCGTATTAGGACATATCCAATTTGGTCAATGTAAGTCCTTCTCGGTCTTCCTCTGCCAGTCCTACTATCAACTTTCGCTTTATATACCGCTTTTGCAATTCTATTATCATTCATCCGCTCTGCAGGAATCGGAGGCATATTTTGTTTAAACTTTACAAAGAATCGGAACACAAGAAAAGCAAATCATTTGTACTATACAGTAAGTATAAGTTCTATGTACAGAGTAACACACAAACAGAGACGTTCGTTACAGACTCAAAGCAAGTTGGCGAGAGTGCCCGCGGCTGCGACTAACTTACCACTTACTATTATACAGTCCCGAGCGCTGGAACAGCTGGCTTGACTACTATTAATAGTACCTACACTACACCTACTAGCACTATTATACAGACTTCTCAAACTCATATCTTAATTTGTTTGTTTTATTTTATTTTTGAATTCTAGGAGAACCAACAGTTATCAAAAACAAATTATATACTGGAATAACAACATTAGAACCAATTAAAGGTTCTCACAAATAGACTAATTAATTAGAATTAATTAGTTACAAAAAAAGGTGTTGAGTCTTGAAAGTAAGCGACGTAAGGTTGAGTTCCGCTCGCGTAGGGTTGCCATCTCTAAAATTTGGAAAACAGGACAAGACGCGTGAAAACCCCGTATTTTAGAGTCCGAAAGCCGGACATGTCAACTAGATCTTTTAAACATATTCAATGTATAAAAAAACAGTTGAAAATGTCATAAATCACCTTTTTTATTCATTAATTATTTTAACAAAACAGAATCATATTACAATATGTTACAAATTGTTTATATAAATCAGCTTTTTTAATTCTTGATATAAGAAAACAAAACCTTATTAAAATATTAAACAAAAACATATAAATATTACCTACTTGGTTGTGAATATACTTGGTTCGTCGGTTGATCGTGGTGTGCGTGCGAGCATAGTGCGCGTCTGCTCATTTTTTTAAAACTCGGTTTACAAATGAAACCTTCCCCGGACGCTCCCCGTATGCCCTCTAAACTAGGACAAATCCGGGGAAACCCGGACGGATGGCAACCCTACGCACGCGCAATAGAAATTAAATTATAAAAACAACAAATAATTAGATGTACTTTTATGATTTTTTTTTTGTATACTCTTTATTTCTTTTTTTACTTTGTGGTCTCTAGCTTACAGGATATGGTGTTCCATCCTTCTTTTTTCGCTCTGAGCTTCTATTTTTGTAAGTTTTTACCACGTCCTACCCCGTGTTGCCAGTTCGGCGCCTAATCGCACACTGAAGTAAAGTACTGTCAACGTCGCTATATTAACAGTAACTTTGCGTCCAATTTTTGAGCGCCGATGTTCAATCTACTGTTGTCGTCATTTAAAATTAGCAACACTGAAGTACGGCACTAGTCTATTCTGTCGTTGCTGATTGGTCGAACAAATAGTTCGCAAAACCACCACTAGAGGTCTACGACGACGCGGCAAAATAACGGCTGAGCTTCGGCATTCTTGGTTGGGACGTCGATCAGATAACTTGCCTGGAAGACCCCGTGTCGGTGAATTATTTAAGTTACGTATACGTAATATATATTTCTTATTTATATGCTATGTAAATACTTTACGAGCCCAATAATTTTACTACAGTTTGGTTTATCGTGAAATACTTATAACCTTATTCTTAATGCTTATAAATTATACATATTTAGCCTGTCTTTTTTCAATGTACTTACTTTATTAAAATTAAACTTATCCTTACGTCTGTATTAATAGAGTTTTATTTCATCAGAAGTGGGATTACCGTCGAGCGTATAGAATGGGACGTGGACGAAAAAAGAAGGCAAGAAAAACACGTCGTCGCAGGGATTCGTCAACAAGTTCAAGTTCGTCTGAAACCTCGACAACTACGACTACATCAACAAGTACAACGAGCAACAGTAGTGCACGTGGTCGCAAGCGGAAACATCGCAGAAAAAGGCCGCAAACCGTGAGTCAAAACATTGTTTTATCGTCAGTGATTCCAGAATTTGACCCATTGGTAGATGACATTGATATGTGGCTTAATGTGGTAGAGGCAAATGCGCGGGCGTTCGGGTGGTCAAATAATATGACAAAATATCAGGCGTTACAAAAATTGCGTAACACTGCAAAAACGTGGTTAGATTCATTGCAAAAAAATGAAACGAAATGGACTTCTTGGAAATGGAAAAACTGGCGTGATGCTTTGTCGGATACATTTTACACAAAACGCAATATGCACACGCTTCTCAAGCAACTGTTAGATGCGAAACCTGGACCAAATCAATCTCTGTACGAATTCTACTTCGAACAAAAATCGCGGATTGACCGTTTACAACTAGGGTTCCGTGAACGCGATATTATATCTGTGATAGTCGGGTCCATTGGTGATACAAATATTAGTACCGCTGCCGAGGCGGGAAGTTTCAAACTGTGTGAGGATTTGGCTTCATTTTTACACGGAAAATATCACATTGTTACTGAGAAATCACTTCCGCAGAGTAAAGCATTTTTGTCAAAACAACATACTTCTCGACCGACTCAGTTGGCTCAAACAAATGATAATTCGAAAGTGGCATTTGATAATCGTCAGAAAAACGAAAATTCTAATAATACCGTGAACACACTAAATATTATCTGCTATCGTTGTGGCGAAGCTGGACACCGCCGGAATAACTGTAATATTCCAGATTCTGTCAGGTGCACGTCATGCCAAAGGCTGGGTCACCTGGAAGCCATATGTAAAACGAAACAAAGGACCAAAACCAAAGCCGAGAAGGATGTTGAGGTGAAAATGATTACGTCATCAAGTAAACAAAAGTTTATCAAAAAAGTGTTTTTAGCCGATATCGAATCTGAAGCTTTCTTTGATATGGGAAGTGATTGCTCACTAATAACAGCCGATCTTGTAAGGAAATTTGGATTAAAAACATTCAAATTAAGTGCTCCTGTCAATCTTGTGGGATTTACGAAGGATTCTGCCACGAGTGTAACTGAAGCCGTTGCTATTCGTTTAAAGGTCGATGCGGTTGAACTGATAACTACACTTTATGTAGTAAATCATCTCACTGGTTGTAACGTGCTGATAGGCCGTAATTTTACAGAAGACAAATCCATAATGTATGTGCGTATCGGTGACTTGCTAACTTTTCAACCAGCTCAATTCGAAGTGTTAAACGTAAATACATTACTTAATAATGATTCAATGGAACACGAAGCTCTATTGACAAAAATATTTTCCAAATACCCTCGTTGCATGTCCTCAGATATGTCCAGTCTAGGCAAAACTGATTGTGTAGAATTGAGTATAGACTTACTATCCACGAAGCCAATTTCTCAGCGTCCCTACAGAATGTCCGAGTCTGAACGGGTCATAACACGAGAAATTACCGATGAACTGATGCAAACAGGGATAATTCGAAATAGTAATTCTCCATATGCCAGCCCCGCGCTACTCGTAAATAAAGCTTCTGGTGCTAAACGATTGTGTGTGGATTATAGGCAACTGAATCAAATCACAATAAAAGAGAAGTACCCTATGCCACTTGTCGAAGACCTCATTGATCGTCTGAAGGGCTGCCAATACTACACATCGTTAGATTTAAGAAGTGGCTACCACCAAATTCCAATCAAAGATGAAGACGTGCATAAAACTGCATTCATCACTCCGGATGGACACTTTGAAAATGTCCGCATGCCGTTCGGGTTGTGTAATGGTCCGGCAGTTTTTCAAAGACTAATGGATACAGTTTTGGGCAATTTGAGATTTAGTAGAGTAATATGCTATATGGACGATCTACTAATCGCGACGGAAAGTTTAGAAGAAAATGTAGCTTGTCTAGAAGAGGTATTGGCAATCCTTCAAAAACACGGTCTCACAATTAATCTGGAAAAGTGTGTATTTTTTCAAAAGCAAATTACATTCTTGGGTTATGAAATTTCACAGTCTGGTATTCGACCAAATAGTCGTAAATTGAAAGCCATTGATGAATTCCCTACTCCGAGGACGGTTCATCAATTACGCCAGTTTCTGGGCTTAATAAATTATTTCAGAAAATTTATAAAAAATTGTGCCCTAATTTGCAAACCATTGACTCACTTATTGAAAAAGAATGTCGTATGGCGATGGGGTCCACAACAAGAGCAAGCGATAATAGATATTAAAAAAGCCTTAATCGATAATGCAGTGCTAAATATTTTTGACCCAAAGTTGCCTATAAACTTGTACACTGATGCCAGCCGAGATGGATTAGGATGTATTCTTTCGCAAGTTACCAACGAGGGAGAGAAACCTGTATATTTTTATAGCAGGCAGACGACTGATGACGAGAAAAAGTACCACTCCTTCGAATTGGAGTTACTCGCAATCGTAACGGGATTACAAAAGTTCCGACATTATCTAATAGGTACTCAGTTCAAAATCACTACGGATTGCAATGCTGTGCGACATGCGTTAAATAAAAAAGAAATAGTACCTCGTATTAGCAGGTGGGTTCTACAAACCCAAGAATTTACGTTCGATATCGTACACAGAGCAGGGTCCCAGATGCAACACGTGGATGCGCTAAGTAGGAATCCGATTCAGGAAGATGATGCGTTATCTGCTCATGGGAATAATTCGAAGGAAAGTAATAATGCGTTACCAATTAGTGAGCATGTTATGAAAATTTCTATCTCGGAGAGCGATTGGTTGTTGTCTGTACAACTGCAAGATTCGTCTATTTGTAGCATACGTGACATATTACAATCAGGTGAGGCCGAGCTGAATAGGAAAATATTCAATGAATATGAATTACTTGGAAATAAAGTCTACCGCAGAACTGAATACGGTAGACGATGGTTGGTACCCAAGCAGTGCGTGTGGCAAATCATTCGTATAAACCACGATGACGTGGGACACTTTGCTGTGGACAAAACAGTTGAGCGAATTCGTTCTAAATACTGGTTTCCGCGACTAAAGAAAACTGTAAAGAAATACGTCAATAATTGTATTAATTGTATTTACAATAAAAACATTCATGGCAAAAAACCTGGAAAATTGTATCCTATTCCAAAATACGCACGGCCGTTTCACACCCTACACTTGGACCATTTAGGCCCATTTGTGAAAACTACTCGAAATAACTGTTATTTACTGGTGCTAGTAGACTCCTTCACGAAATTTGTGTTCATTTCGGCGGTTAAAAATACAAAAGCAAAAATAGTCATCAATGAATTAAATAAGATATTCAAAATTTTCGGCAACCCCAAACGTTTGGTAAGTGATGCAGGTAGTGCATTTACTTCGAAATTATTTACAAATTACTGTAAAAATCTAAATATTAGGGCTCATGTTATTGCGACAGCTGTACCACGCTCAAATGGGCAAGTAGAACGGTACAATAGGACTATTTTAGAGGCGTTAAGAAGTTTAGGCGCTGATACAGATAATAATAAATGGGATGATCACATAACAAAAATCCAACAAGGTATTAATAGCACTATCAATAAAACAACTGCTGCAGTACCAAGCGAAGTACTATTTGGGTATCGAATTTTAACTGATAATGACGGAATCACTGATGATGACAATATTGGGAGTCCAATTGACATCACGACTCTCAGAAAAACGGTTGATGAGAACATAAAAAAAGATTCAGAGAGACAAAAGACCGCATTTGATGCCAAAAGAAAGGATGCACCTCAATATAAAGTTGGCGATTTGGTCGTACTTAGAATCCCCAGTCATACGAACGAAGGTCAAAGCACTAAGTTGCTGCCGCTGTTCAAAGGGCCGTTCCAAATTACGGAGATTCTTGGTCACGACAGATACAAGGTAGCCGACATGAGAGGTGCAGAACGAAGCACAAAACGGTACAGTGGTGTTTCATGTGCTGAAAACATGAAACCATGGATTCATATAGAAGAGGAAAACTAATTAACCGAATGTTGTCATTTCGCAGATAACCAAAATACAGGTGGTGGTATGTAAAAAAAAAAAACACTATTATAAATATTAATTTTATTCTTACTATTTGAAATTTACATATTTGCTAATTCAGTTTTATATTTTGAACCATGCATATTTTTTTTATTAATTGGTCTGATGATTTCGCTTCAAACAGTGTGTGTGTGTAGTACTGGGAAAAACAAATAGCGGAAATCTGTAATGAACACCGCTATTATGGGGGCATGGTAATACACGGTCAGTGATCAGGAACATCACTTGGCTCACACCATGATTCTACCCAGTTGATGAAGTGCTGGGCATTCACACTGTGAGAACAAATCATACTAGAATGACCATTCAACTCAATAAAGTAGGTACATTTGGTATACATATAAAGGCAAAATAATCACATTGCTTCGTTTTCAGCTTCTGCATCAGACCTGTACGCATTCGAGGACAAATGCGTGCGCAGGACGGCCGAATGTTGTCGTCATTTAAAATTAGCAACACTGAAGTACGGCACTAGTCTATTCTGTCGTTGCTGATTGGTCGAACAAATAGTTCGCAAAACCACCACTAGAGGTCTACGACGACGCGGCAAAATAACGGCTGAGCTTCGGCATTCTTGGTTGGGACGTCGATCAGATAACTTGCCTGGAAGACCCCGTGTCGGTGAATTATTTAAGTTACGTATACGTAATATATATTTCTTATTTATATGCTATGTAAATACTTTACGAGCCCAATAATTTTACTACAGTTTGGTTTATCGTGAAATACTTATAACCTTATTCTTAATGCTTATAAATTATACATATTTAGCCTGTCTTTTTTCAATGTACTTACTTTATTAAAATTAAACTTATCCTTACGTGTGTATTAATAGAGTTTTATTTCACTACGGTGGTAGTAAATCTATGTTCTGGCCTCTCTTTAACATCTCACAGTTTATAACTTTCCGTTGCGCGTTGCTATCTACAATCCAACTTTCTACTAGACGTTTAGTTAACTGCTGATAATAACTTGTAGAACTAGTAAGTCTTAGTGAAAGGGCTTAAGCTTGCCTAGTTATAGCTGTAGATAACACGGTGTGTTAACCTTCTAAGGCTGAAATTTCCAGACACAATAGTCCACAACTTTCGAACGAATAATTCTTGATGGCAATGCAGGACGGAAGGGGCAAGTCACAGGGACTGTAACCTGGAACCTGACAGAGGGCAGCAGTAACTGTCAGTACTTTTCAGAGACGCTTTGAAATAGACTACTCTGGGCGCCATCCCACTCGCCTCAGAGGCAAGAGAAGGCAAGAGGGAAACCACTGCCCTATTATTCCCTACAAAAGTAGCATGGAGAATGCTACACCGCTCAAATTAGCTTCAAAAAGTCCCGCTTAGGGACGGTACTGAAAAGTATCAGCGTCCGAAGGACGTAATATACGATCCCGACGACCCGATTACTCTAGCCATAGAGGCAGCCAATCAGCTCGCGACACCAAACACTTCAGGACCCGGATACCGACCCCGCCGGCGTGGTCGACGATTTCCCTCAATAAGCGCTTATCGCTATCGACCCACTAGGGTCGATTAATTCCTTCAAATATTTTTCCTCTCCTGAGCCGAGGTTCGCGCCCAACTGCATCCTCAGGCGTGTTGTCTTAACAGTCTCAATGATGAGAGGAGATAGCCTTCATGGTTTAGTAGTTAGAGCGTTGGGCTCACGATCTGGAGGTCCGGATTCGATTCCCAATAGGGACATTGTCGATATTACTTTGTCAGACTTGTCTGACGGAGGTCGTTTGGTCCAATTGCACGACATTAATGTATCTTATCCACCTCTTCCTACGTCCTCTTTCATTCCTCACTTTGTCCTCACTTCCTTTCTTAATAAGGTGCGAACTAGACTGTACACCCGCGACCGTAGCATTGCTTTTGTTAACTTCCTCCATACAAACAGCGCGCGCCCTGTGTGGTGGGGTGTACGCTCTTAAAAGCATTTCTGTGTCCCCACTTCGTTAAAATATAACGAGTTACTCACGTACTGATACTAACTAGCCAACGGAGTCCCGGGTTCGAATCCCGGTCACTTTATGATCCTTAGTTTGGTTAAGACATTACAGGCTGATCACCTGATAGTCCGAAAGTATTAAAATCCGTCGCCCCGGTTACTACTTACTGATGTAAGTATGTAGTCGTTACATGAGCCATGTCAGGGGCCTTTGGCGGCTCAATAGTAACCCTGACACCAGGGTTGATGAGGCTGGTACTCCACCTCACAACCCACACGATAAGAAGAAGATTAACTAGCTGTTATGATCTTTACATGCATACAATTATCTAACACAGTTGTCTCGACTAACTCTAACGAACACTGATACCGACCCCGCCGGCGTGGTCGACGATTTCCCACTGGAGTCGATTAATTCTTTCAAAAATTCTTCCTCTCAGACGACGCCCTGAGCCGAGGTTCACGCCCAACTGGGCACCCTCGGGCCTGTTGTCTTAAATTTTGTACCGGGTGAGAGCCCTCAGCGCTCCCCATTTGTCCGGCCAAGTAGCTAATGCCATCTGCGGCAAATCTACAATAAGTCACGTCAAAAAAAGCAAAAAAAGCTGGAAGGTAACGTCCTACTATAACTTTCAAGTATAAGTTGCAACTTTCAAACGCATTAAAGTTATTGTTTATTTCGCGTCATGTTGTCTACACTGACAAGATCTGTCAGATCAGTTGACAGCCAGCAGCGACAAGCCTGTCTACAGCGGTAGATATAGATTGTCGATAGAGAGAATGATAAATGGACTTATTTACTTGTCGCTTTTTCTTTGAGAGAAATCATTCATTAAAGTAAGATTTGACGTTTGTGTGTCTGTGTAAATGTGTATGTGTCTGTCTGTGGCATCGTAGCTCCCAAACGGATGATCCGATTTTAATGCGGTTTTTTTTTGTTTGAAAGGTATATCAGTCGAGAGTGTTCTTAGCTATGTTTGGTGGAAATCGGTTCAGGTCTTCAAGGTCATCAGGTCGTTTGTTAAGTGTGATAGGAATGTTACACGCTCAGTTTGCTTGCAAGCATATGTGGGATAAGTTATTTTTTGCTTTTTATAGGGTTTAACATTTTTAACCTTTTGTCATAATAATTGAGTACTTTTTTTTGGTCGGGGGTTTTTTTTAATTTAATTTTTGGTTATAGCACTTACACCTGCTTAGGGAAACTCAAAACTTACTAAAACTCTTTGAGACTGTTTTTATGTTTCTGTTGCGCGAACTCTTACCCCAGAAGGGACAAAGCGTGAATATTTCTATCTTTAAAGCCTTCAAGGTTATATGCTCTCTACAATGTGGTTATTTCATTATATTAATTGAAATCGTATTGGAACCATTCATAATCGATTTGTTTACACAATACAATTCTTTTTTTTCTCATTAGTATTTCTCAACGTTATTAGTAAAATACATTTCTACGAAATAAAATAAAAAACGGGCTCCGTGGTCCAGTGGTTGGGCGTTTGGCTCACGATCCGGGTTCGAATCCCGGTGGGGACTTATTTACAAAACCACTCCCTAGTTCCCTAGTTTGGTTAAGGCATACAGGGTGTTAGTAACATAGTAACGAAAACTTCGAGGGATGATTCAGAAAATGATTCTGAGTTGATATCAAGTTGAATTTTCCGTCGCAAAAGTATGGAACGCGAAATAATAAAAAAACACTAAAATTTTCATGAATTTTCCGACTGAAAATTCTACTTGATATTAACTCAGAATCATGGTCTGAATCATCCCTTCAGTATTCCTTACGACGTCACTAACACACTGTATATAGTCTCCCAGAGTGATTTTGACAATGACCCCATCGGAAATCGAACCCGGACCTTCAGATCGTGAGCCCAATGCTCTAACCACTAGACCACGGAGGCTGTTACCAGTCCACACGCGTGTTTCGGAAGGCACGTTAAGCCGTTGGTCCCGGTTACTACTTACTGATGTAAGTAAGTAGTCCTTACATGAGCCATGTAACCTTTGGCGGCTCAATCTACAACCCACACGACAGATAGAAGACAGTTGGACAAAAATACTTCTATGCTGTTGGTTGCTTCTACGCTGTTCTGGGAGCAAATAAAAAACATAAAACACGTTCAGCTGCTTGTCTTCCCGGGCATGTCGTAAAAACCGACAGAGGGATTGTGTCCTCTAACATGATGGAGTAATGTTATGGGCGGTAGGCTGATCCCTTAACACCATAAGGTTCATCATATCCAGCTTACGACATCGTATCAACAGTGGCTGCAAGTTGTCTTTGATTACTTGTGGCTCTGCCCACCCCGTTAGGGATTACGGGCGTGAGTTTATGTATGTATGGACAAAAATAGGTATGCCAATATGCTTGTAGACAATATGGCACCAGATCTGCTATATTGACACATCTCTAAGTAATATCTAGAATATTCTATAGGTGATATATAATGCAATGTGAATCTCACACAGCGAATTGAAGGAGACATACGGGACGGTATTGTGTGCGGGACCGCAACAGACATACAGACATACAAATTCCGCCTACAATTTCTAACGATGCGACATCTTCATCATCATCACTAATTAAAGTAAGATTTGCTCCTGGTCCCAGACTTGCCCGAAGGCATCGACGAGGCCTAAGATGGAGCTCGCCCAGAAGGTGCCTGTTCACTCTGGCCTTTCACTCTGGCCTTTAAAGACCTCCGTGGTCCAGTGGTTGAGCGTTGGGCTCACGATCCGGAGGTCCCGGGTTCGATTCCCGGTGGGGGCATATCACAAAAATTACTTTGCGATCCCTAGTTTGGTTAGGACATTACTGGCTGATCACCAGATTGTCCGAAAGTAAGATGAGCGGGCTTCGGAAGGCACGTTAAGCCGTTGGTCCCGGTTACTACTTACTGATGTAAATAAGTAGTTGTTACATGGGCCATGTCAGGGGCCTTTGGCGGCTCAATAGTAACCCTGACACCAGGGTTGATGGGGTTGGGAATTCACCGCACAACCCACACGATAGAAAAAGACAAACTAAATGTTATAAACCTCACATACATACATACAATTCACTAATACAGTTGACTCGACCGTTTCGATCCCCCTCAGTATTCGTTACGGCGTCACTAACACTGAATACATCCCACTGCTGGGCACAGGCCTCACGCTTAATTACCCAGAGGGGACATGGAGCATACTCCACCACGCTGCTCCACTGCGGGTTGGTGGAGTTTCATACAAAGTTATAAATTCAAATGTTTAAACCTCCGTAAGTAAATGAAATCCCAGTTGAATAATGTAATTAACTACAAAATAACCTGATAATTCTACTATGAACTGTTTTAAGTGCTTCCATTCGGCAGTTTATGGCAGATTTCATTCATTTGATTACTTCAAGATTACACTTTCATAGCGAGTGTTACTCAGCTATTAAATGTACTATTACATGGTTTCACTTCAACTGATTAACACATTTCCAATAAACAGCCTTCAACTTTTAACGTGGAATATAGAGTAATGCTACGTAAGGCCGGTCATATGATGGGTGACCACAGAAAAAAAAAGTTTCCATCTCGAGCTCCTCCGTGCTTCGGAAGGCACGTTAAGCCGTTGGCCCCGCTATTAGCCGTAAAAACACCTGTCAATCAGGTGATTCAAGCCTGAAAAGTCCTTACCAAACAAAGGACAGTCTCACAAAGTGATTTCGACAATGTCCCCATCGGGAATCGAACCCGGGCCTCCAGATCGTGAGCCTAACGCTCTAACCACTAGACCACGGAGGCTGTGTGTGTGCCATGCTTCCCTTATTTTATTTATTCTATGACAATACGGTCGTCAGTATGGTAAGTTGCGTTATTAAGTCCAAAGCGGTTCCAAACACAATACCTCCCCGTATTTGTCTTGCAACAATGGCTGATCACCCGTTTGTATGCGGCGCGCGGCAGCCGGCCTCGCGGCGCCGGTTCGATTCCCGGTATAGCACCACCAATATTTGATCTCACAAATGGAAATCCTTTATACACAGACTGTCCTCTCGATCTGAGTTTGCCTGGGTGGAATTGCTTTTTAACAATTAGAATGTCGGCATACACCGGACGCTTCATACAAAACACCTCGTTTTACACAGACACTACACATTGACGTTATCGTACACGCGCATCTGTGTGTGTGACGTCTGACGCCATACAATTGAAGACTAAAGTAAGACCGAGGGGGTGAGGTAAACCTAGCTCAGCCGCGGGTGGGGAGCGGAGAGTTGCCGTTCTGTACGTAGTATTAGGTATTCCTTATTCTATGATGTAGGTATAGTAGTTTTTATTTGTTTGACGACAGACGTCTGCAGTTATAACTGTGGTCCCTCACTGTGAGGTCCCGGGTTCGAATCCCGGTGGGCACATGTTACAAAAATCACATTACAGGTTGACCATCCGATTGTCTGAAAGTAAAGATGATCCGTGCTTCGGAAGGCACGTTAATACGTTGGTCCCGGTCACTATTTACTGATGTAAGTACGTAGTCGTTACATGAGCCATGTCAGGGGCCTTTGGCGGCAAAATAGTAACCCTGACACCAGGGTTGATGGGGTTGGTAATTCACCTCACAACCCACACGATAGAAGCAGACACACTTGTAGTTAAAGCTTTCGGCTATCACGACACACTTAAATCATCACGCTATTTCCAAACCGCGCTGAGCAGGAACCCCACAATTGACGACAACTCACAATTTAACACGATTCTTTCAACTGTCGTTAGAATTAGACCTATTAAAGCAAGTAATTGATACAAGTTAAGATCGGCCTTAATTGCTGTCTGTCTTTTCCACTGTTGTGCCGTCTCAGAGAATGTTCCCATTTTGGGAACTTTCCTGGCAGTAAAAAGGCGCAAAACTTCTTTAAAAAGAACTTTATTACCTAACCTATAAGGATAGAACGGCAACTCCCCGCTCCCCACCAGCGCCTGAGCTAGGTTTACCTCACCCCCTCGGTCATACTTTAGTCTTCAATCGTATGGCGTCAGACGTCACACACACAGATGCGCGTGTACGATAACGTCAATGTGTAGTGTCTGTGCAAAACGAGGTTGTTTGTATGAAGTGTCCGGGGTGTGCCTTCAAGCAGATAAGTCCAGAGTAAATTAAATTTATCTTTTTTGGGGTTATGTTATTACAATAAATAACCAGATAATATTTTGAATTTGTCAGAAAATAAATTCAAAGCCCATGTGAAATTTTGTGTAAAAAATGATTAAGTACCTAAATAATACAAATGCTTGGTATTGAATGTGTTCCTCTAGTTATTAAATAACTTGTAATGAACCCTCATTGATTTAAACGATGTGTTGCTGTTGCAGTTTCTTGTCATTTCTTCTCCTCAACCATAACACCATGTGAAATGACGTAAATTCAAAAATGTTACATTGACCTTCTACAAGTTTATCCATGATAATTACGTTGAATAAATAATTCTGGTACAAGAAGAAAAGCAACCAGTGTCCTTACTATTAAAGACTTTTTACAACGAGAACATTCCCATTTTGGAAACATTCCCAGGGACGGCACGTCATTGTCTGTCTGTTCACACGCTCTTTATTAGTAGATGACACAAGCTAACTAGTTTTGGCCCGCTGCTATGTCTGTCACGCAAGAATTTTGACCCACATTGATATTTGTAAGCGAAAAGTCGTATTAAAAAACTTTAAAAGACCTATTGAAAAACTTTCGAAATCCGTTTTCCGGGTTTTTTAGGGTTCCAACCCTAACGGAACCTTTATAGGATCATAAAATCGACATTATGTCTGTCTGTCAAGACCTTTTTTTTGGGAACGCGAGGAGATATCAAGTTGAAATTAACATCTAATACTTTAATAATAATTAAAACACATAATAACGGGTTCTTACCGCGTTTAAATATAGGGATGTGAGACTCCCGATATTTCGACACTTTCCCACTCCAATCTCACCAGTCATCCCGTGATCATGGCACTTGCAACAGTGTCGAAATATCGGGAGTCTCATATCCCTATATTTAAACGCGGTGAGAACCCGTTATTATGTGTTTTAATTATTATTAAAGTATTAGATGTTAATTTCAACTTGATATCTCCACGCGTTCCCAAAAAAATGGTCTTGACAGACAGACATAATGTTGATTTTATGACCCTATAAGGGTTCCGTGAGGGTCGGAACCCTAAAAAACCCGGAAAACGGATTTCGAATGTTTTTTAATAGGACTTTTTGCTTACAACTATGAATGTGGGTTCTGAAATAGTTCAAACTTAGTCAAAATCCCGTTCCTCTACAGAGAAGTTATCACATTCAAGCTATATAATATAGCTTGTGTTACGCAACTGTAAGTGGCTGCAACTGAGGTTGCATTTAATTTCCGGCGAGAGAGGAAGTGACGTCATTTACTCCTAACTTATGCTCTTAGAGTCGAGTATGCTGTCTAAACGGTGAGGTGCGGCTGAATATACGAGTATTTATGTTAACTTGTTTACTTGACGGTCGCGGGTTCGAATCCCGTCCAAGTTTGATCCTTTTCTACTCTTTTTTTGCATAAAAATAAAGAAGTATTACGCAGCGGTACACGTGCTCGGTCTGCGATTGTTGAAGTTAAGCAACTTTCGCAAAGGCCGGTCATAGGATGGGTGACCACAAAAAAAGTTTTCATCTCGAGCTCCTCCGTGCTTCGGAAGGCACGTTAAGCCGTTGGTCCCGGCTGCATTAGCAGTCGTTAACAACCACCAATCCGCACTGGGCCCGCGTGATGGTTTAAGGCCCGATCTCCCTATCCATCCATAGGGAATGCCCGTGCCCCAGCATTGGGAACGTTAATGGGCTGATGATGATGATGACACAATTACACTTCGTTTAAGAGTAATGAATAACTCGTCATCATCTCCCTAGCATTATCCCGTTTCTCACAGGGTCCGCTTACCTAACCTGAAGATTTGACAGGTCCGGTTTTTATACAGAAGCGACTGCCTGTCTGACCTTCCAACCCGCGAAGGGAAAACCAGCCCAATACAGGTTAGGTTAGGTTCTTTCACGATGTTTGCCACCGCTTAGCACGTGATAAACATTTATGCATGAATTCTAAAACAAATTCGTCCGTGCTAGATTTCGAACCTGCGACCTCACAGCGAGAGTCGAACGTTCTAACCACGGCTCCTTAAATCTTCAATGTTCTAATATGGGTTATAGTTAAAGTTGTACATAGTTGCGCTGACAAGGGTACCTCGAGTGAAATAACTCGCAGTTAGCGGCTAACCGGCAGTTAATTTAACCGGTTCACTCACTCGGGTCGAGAATTATTGGAATTTCATAATAGGATAGTTTCCAAGTATCCAAATAATAATAAATCAGTTAGTTTCTACTAAACACGAAATTACTATGGAATTTGTATGAAAAAGCAACCTGTGACGTCATTGGAAAACGTGACAAAATGTCGGACTTATTATTATAACATTATCCTTTATTATAATTCGTAAATAAGTTGGTCCCGGTTACTACTTACTGATGTAAGTATGTAGTCGTTAGGTCAAAGATAAACTATGAAATTCTGATTACTAAATAAAGACAGATCTAAAGGTGACAAAAAACGTTTTCTTTTTTCTATTTAACGTATTCATTCTTCTGACGTGTGGGTTGTGAGGTGGATTACCAATATCATCAACCCTGGTGTCAGGGTTACTATTGAGCCGCCAAAGGCCCCTGACATGGCTCATGTAACGACTACTTACTTACATCAGTAAGTAGTAACCGGGACCAACGGGTTAACGTGCCTTCCGAAGCACGGATCATCTTACTTTCGGACAATCAGGTGATCAGCCTATAATGTCCTAACCAAACTTGGGACCACAAAGTAATCTTTGTGATATGTCCCCACCGGGAATCGAACCCGGGACCTCCGGATCGTGAGCCCAACACTCAACCACTGGACCACGGAGGTCGTTAAGTCGTAATTATGTTTATAATAGTGAAACTTCTATGGAATTGTACCACTGTTTAACCCATTAGGGACAACGGTATGTATGTAAGACCTAGATATTTATAACATAAACATTGTCTTGGTCGAACTCATGCAAACAGAGGGCTCCCATACACACATCATACAAACCCATTCATACATACACTCATACATAAGGGCGTGAGTCATCGACATAGGAACCATTTTGTCGACAACCAGACCGTGACATGATGGTTGCTGATGAATGAAACATACATACATATTGTCGCCATGTAAGCGCCATATTAAAAAAATTACATTCTGATGTGATTTGTAAACAAAATTAGACTACAATTCAATTCAAATTCAAAAATATCTTTATTCAGTAAGTAACACAGTTACACTTTGAATCGTCAATTTTTACATAACGAACGTCTCATCCGCCTAAAACTACTGCAGCTTCTCACAACCTGTATAGCCGGGGAAAAGAAGCTGCAAGAAAAACCTCGGCACAGGGCCCTAGACGTAATTTCAAAAATAAAATATTGTTATACAATTTAGTTAATTGGGTGCCTAATATCAGTTCCCAGACAGAATATAATTATGGAATGGATAATAATAGAAAATGGCTGAATTGGAGATGTGCTTAGAAAAGGTTCAGTACGATCTACTCTGAACCGGCGTGCGTGTATGAAACGATTGATGAATGTGGAGGAAGCAAGAGAAGTGTGTGAGGATCGAAGCAAATGGAATTCCATAGTCTCTGCTTACCCTGGTTATTAATGAAAGAAAATGGCCGAGTTTATCATTGTTTTCTAATCAACGTTTTCTCTGTCTTAATTTTCAAAACCTATATACCTCTACCTACCCTTTTGCGATGCAAGCGTGATGCGATGTTATGTTAATCTTTACTAGTCTGTACCAACAACAACCAATGCTAACGTTCCCATTATCACCATGATTTACATAAAAAAAGACAATCTTTTTTTCTTCACAAGTAGTCCATGGAACAAGCTCAATGGCGTTACGTAAAACCGCAAAAACTTCATCCAAATCGGTCTAGTACAATGACGGTGACCTAGATAATATAATGTTGCGCTCGCAGACGTGACCGCTCAAGAATTACTTCCAATGACTTCTCATTGTCTGGTAAATATGAATATTTTACAAAGTTACACTGAATGGTACACGATAGAAAAATAGGGCAGTGGTTTCCCTCTTGCCTTCCGCCCCGCAGTACTCTGTCTGACGCAAGTGGGATGGCGCCCAGACTAGTCTATTTCAAAGCCGTACTAGGACTCCTCTGCCTCTGAATAGTACTGACAGTTACTGCTGCCCTCAGTCAGGTTCCAGCTCCCAAGTCCCTGTGACTTGTGGTGTTACATCATATAAAATTAAATGGCGTTTACAGGAATTAGCACCATTAGTACGTAGACGTTACATGAACCATGTCAGGGGCCTTTGGCGGTTCGATAGTAACCCTGACACCAGGGTTGACGAGGTTGATAATCCACCTGACAACCCACACGACAGAAGAATCAAAGAATGAATAGGTTAAATAGAAAAAATAAAAACCTTTTTTGTCACCTTTCGATCTGTCTTTATTTAGTAATCAGAATTTCATAGTTTATCTTTGACCTAGGAAACTATCTATACAATTACTAGTATGTAATAGTCTACTCGCTAATAGTCGTTCAGCTATATTTAAGTTTAAATTGTGATATTACTTCAACGTTCTAAACTAAATTTTACAAGTTTAACGGGTGTTAAACATAAGCTCACGACTACATCCCAATTGGGGTAGTCAGAGGTACATCCATCGCAAGATGAACTAAGTACCCACACCTCACCGAGCTTTTTGTTAGACCAACGTGATGGGTGGTAAATATTCTTATATAGGGTGTTAGTGTTTAGTAAAATGTAACTGATTTGACTAGTTGGAAACTAGTCATCATCCTTCGTAAGATGAACTAAGTACCCACACCTCACACAATAGAAGAATTTGAATTCAAACTCATTCAAAGTTCGAGCCTCACAGTGTCAAATCTCGGCACGGAATCCATGTTGACTCTCAAGCCAAGCGTTCTACCGACTGGGCTACCACACCTACAATAACTCAGGTTAAAAAATGTGACACGGTGGGTAGTTTTAAAAGGAACTTGAAGGATTATTATTTGAGTCTTGCTTGAGTTTTTTTTTTTTTTTTTTTTTTTTTTTTTTTTTTTTTTTTTTTTTTTTTTTTTTTTTGACGTGACTTATTGTAGATTTGCCGCAGATGGCATTAACTACTTGGCCGGACAAATGGGGAGCGCTGAAGGCTCTCACCCGGTACAACGTTTAAGACAACAGGCCTGAGGGTGCCCAGTTGGGCGCGAACCTCGGCTCAGGGCGTCGTCTGAGAGGAAAAATATTTGAAAGAATTAATCGACCCTAGTGGGTCGATAGCGATAAGCGCTGAATGAGGGAAATCGTCGACCACGCCGGCGGGGTCGGTATCGGGGTCCTGAAGTGTTTGGTGTCGCGAGCTGATTGGCTGCCTCTATGGCTAGAGTAATCGGGTCGTCGGGATCGTATATTACGTCCTTCGGACGCCGATACTTTTCAGTACCGTTCCTAAGCGGGATGTATTCGGAAGCCGCAACTACCAGGGGATTTGGGTGGTGCGGAGCAGAATCGAAAAAACGTTTGGAAGCTAATTTGAGCCATTGGGCAATGGTTGGCAGACCTAGGTCAATGTGCAGATTTTCATTGCGAAGGAACCACGGAGCTCCCGTGGCTTTCCGCATGAAACGATTTTGTATTACCTGTAGACGGTGGATTTGAGAGGGACTCGCATGAGCGAAAACTACCCCTGCATAGGTCATGATCGAACGGATGCAAGTCGTGTAGATTTTGACCTTATTCCTAAGGGACAATTTACTTCGCTTGTTAAGGAGACAGTGAAGACGGCCCATTACAAACGCGGCGCGATCGCGCACGCGTTTGATATGGGCCTTGAAAGTAAGACGTCTATCTAAGACTACGCCGAGATATTTGACTTGCTCCTCCCAAGGGATCGGCTTGCCAAACATCTTAATGATTTTAAGTTGACGGCGTGACCGTGGCGTGTTATAATAGCCCTTTGAAAAGTACACCGCTGCACTTTTCTCCGGGTTTACCTCGATTCTCCATTTGCGAAACCACTTGCCCAAGGCATTGGCCGCGCGTTGGAGGATTCCGGTCATCATAACTCGACCACGGCATGAAGAATAGATGGCTGTATCATCCGCAAATAAAGCTAATTCGGTATTAGGGGATTTGGGAATGTCACTAGTATACAATGAAAATAGTAAAGGGGAGAGGACGGAGCCTTGTGGGACTCCGGCATGTATCGGGTGCGGTGACGAGAGCGTCCCTTCTACGCGGTAGCGAAAGGTTCGATTTGAGAGGAAGTCTCGTATGATGTGCACGAGACGGTCTGGCACTCCCAGTGAATAAAGCTTGTAGATCAAGCCGTTGTGCCAGACTTTGTCGAACGCTTTCGCCACATCGAAGAAGAGCGCTCCCGTAGCGACAGGTTTTTTTAAGTTTAATCTACTGGAGATATGTTCAACAATACGGTGCACTTGTTGAACGCAGGAGTGTTTGGTTCTAAAACCAAACTGCTCTGGTGGAATAAGACTATTGGATTCGGCGTAGTCCCGTAATCTAGCAAATATGAGCCGCTCATAAATCTTCCCCATGGTATTGAGGAGACTTATAGGGCGGTAACTGGAAGGTTCGTTTTTAGGTTTCCCAGGCTTTGGTATACCAATTACAATTGCTTCTTTCCACTGCTGTGGAAAGACGCAGTTGCTCATGGCGACGTTGAATATTGCCGTTAGTAAGCAGATGAGGGGAGCACCGAAGTTTTTAAGGACACGATTCGTGATACCGTCTGAGCCAGGGGCTTTTCGGGTATGAAATCTTTTGATGATACCTAGTACCTCTTCCTCAGTAACCTGTGGAAGAGGAGGATCGGTGGGAGGTACAGAAGCCCTACGCTGAACTTCAGAGTTCACCGTCGAGAGGTGCCTACGATCGATAGGGAGAGTACTGGGCGAACATTGGGCTTCGAGACTGTCGGCAAGGCATTCGGCTTTTTCGTCATCGTCAAAAGCGGGGGGTTGGTTAGGCCTATTGAGAGGAGGAGTAGGAACAACCGTATCCTTTTGAAGAGACCTAGACAGCTGCCAGATGGCCTGGTGGTGGGGCTCAATGCCGCTCAAAAGATTATCCCACCGATTCTGTCGCATGTCATTAATACGTTTTCTTACAGTATGCTGCAAGAGACGCAAATGACGGCGATATTCCTCGGTGCGATTGGAATCATATGCGCGGGTGGCTGCGTTTTTCTCCGTTAGCAGATCACGGATGTCGGTAGGCAGTTTCCAGCGATGGTCTTCCATCTCCGGAACCTGTTTTGAACTTTTATTCAAAACCGACCTCACGTGATCCGTGAGGGAGTTAATAGCTGTCGAGGCCTCCTCTAAGGAGACTATTTCTACTGGGATACTATCTAAGTATACTGAACTAGAAGACTGGAGGCCTTCGGCCACCTTCTCCCAGTCCAGTACTGTCTTAGGGGTTGCTGGATTATCAGGGGCGTCTAAACGGGAGCCTAGTTTTAATATAACAGGTCGGTGGTCGGATTGTAACTCGTGTAGTACTTCTATAGAACATAGACGTAAGTTTATGTTCTTTAGAAGCGCCAAGTCGAGTATTTCTGGTCTGTGGTTCAAGTCAGGGGGATATCTAGTGGGCTGCAATGGTGTTATTATATCATAATAAAGGGGCTCGGCTAGAGTTTCTAATACCCTGCCTCTTGTGTTTGTTGTTAAGCAACTCCAAGAAAGATGTTTAGCGTTAAGATCGCCTGCAATTATGACTGAATTACTGAGATTAAAGAGGGCTTCGAGGTCACTTCTAAGTGTTAGCATTTATTGTATATTTTAAAATTAATTGTGTATTTTGTTATGTTATTTGTATGTTATAACTAAATTATTAAATATTGTGAATGATTTAAAAGTATGCCTGTTGATCGTTCGTCATTCGTCGCTCGCCATTCGCCGTTCCCTTCCATTTCGCCGACGACAGGGGTAGAGTGGTGGGGATGGAATAAAACTGTTTGCCTGTTAGAATAAGTCTCAGTTGTTCTGTTGCAAAAGTTGTGTTAAGTGAATATTGGTCAATATATTGATATCCAAGGAAGTATTGTGTCTTATTCACAAATCACCACGCTGGGAAAAAGTAAAATATTCTACATGTCAGAAGTGGGATATAGAACGTAAGTTGTAACGATATAATACTTTATTTTATTACATCATTGTGCCGTGCCTGTTATACTGTTGTTTGTTAGTATATACGAAAAGCATTTTTTTTTGTGTACACGTGTGGCGTGATTATTTGACCGAGGCTACTCCTCGGTAGTAATAACGGTGCACTTATGTAGTGTTACTATTTGGCCGGGGCTACTCCTCGGTAGTATTAGCACTATGTATGCTTCTGCTTTTACGCGTAGTTTTATTGTTTGGCCGGGGCAACTCTTCGGTAGCAATATTACTGCGTCTATATTTTGAATGTGGCGGTATTGTTTGATCGAGGCAACTCTTCGATAACAATGGCGCTACGCTTATATTTTTATATGGTGTTATAATTTGACCGAGGCTACTCTTCGGTATTGATAGCACTACGCTAATAGTTTTATGTACTTAGTGCTAATTCAAATATAGATTGCTGTATTCTTTGCACATATAATGGCAAGTTCTGTACAGCAATAAAATACATTATAATGAGCAGTGATGTCCGTCTTCGTACATTTTCAGCCCTCCATTGCCTGATGATGAGGCAGAAGGCAGGCTCTACCGGCATCGATTAACGACGCCCTCGCCGCCGCATGGCCGTGAGCGGAGGAGTCGTGGTCGGGAGAGAAGCTGCGATTACCGTCGCGGTAGCAGAGCTAGTTCCGGTCGGCAGCGGAAAAGGAAAAGCAGTGCTGATCGCCGGGAGGGGCATCCGAAGCGTTGCAGAGCGGGAGCTCGCAGTCCTGACGGCGGTAGCAGCGTGGTTAGGCAGAGCAGAAGTAAGTCCCGTTCCTATGATTACCGCCGCCGCAGGTCTAGACGTAGCCCGACAAAAACGCCAAGGGCAAGCCGTAGTAGGTCTCGCAGTTCAAGAGTACATAAGCGCTCTTCGAAGCATTACTATACCAGATCTAGCAGTTCAGAGAGTGACAAGAGAAGGAATACTAGGAGTAAGAACACTTCTAATGATGTAATGTTATCATTTTTTGAGAAAATTTTTAATAGCAATAATAATAATGCAAGGGAACGGTATGGAAATGTTAATGTTGTGCCAGAATTTGATCCATCATCCAAAAACCAAAACATAAATACGTGGATATCGAAAGTAGATGAAATTTCTAATATGTATAATTGGACTGATAAGCAGGTCGTGATCTTTGCCTTATCTAAATTAGTGGGAAATGCAAAACGTTGGTATGAGGGATTAACTACGGTGAACTTCTCGTGGCCCGAGTGGCAGAACAAATTAAGATCTGCATTTCCTGCTGATGAAAATTACGGCCAGATGTTAAGTGACATGTTAGGAGAGAAGGCTAGGTTTGGGGATTCACTCGAAGACTATTTTTATGAGAAAACCGCGTTACTTAATCGGTGTGAAATACACGGGAAAAGGGCTGTAGACTGTATTATTTTTGGAATCGAAGACAGGGCTGTGAGACTAGGTGCCGAAGCTGCTCAGTTCAGTGAGCCTGACAAGTTGTTAGCGTACCTTCGTAATATAAAGAGTCGAAAACCGGAACAGAGCAAATTCGTACCTAAAAAGTTTAATTCGAATAGGGATAAGCCGGCGATTACTCAAAACGCTAGTACGAGTAGAGGTCCTGTTAGGTGTTACAATTGCAAAGAGGAAGGCCATACCATTGCTAAGTGCACTAAAGCAGTAAAGAGATGTTCCAATTGCTCTCTCGTGGGGCACGAAACTGCCGATTGTTATCGTAAAGTAGCAGAACAGGCTAAAACGGTCTTAAAAATATCTAAAACGGGGGGTAATCATGACAATAAGTATGTACAGCCTGTCAAAATTAATGGTCATGATAGATGTTGTTTTATTGATTTAGGAAGTGATTGTTCATTAATAAGAGAATCTGATGCAAGACAAATCATAGGTAACTGGGATAAGAGCAAGTGCACAGCTATGGCTGGTTTTGGTGGGGCAGTTGTCCAATCTTTAGGGTGCGCGATAGTTGAGCTTGAAATTCAAGGTGTAAAAGCTTCAGTTAATATTCAAGTCGTTCCTGATGTTTACTTGAAATACCCAATTTTGATAGGGCAAACGTTCACAGAATTACCTAATGTGAATATTATGAAAACCGACGATACGCTAACCATAACAGAGTGTTCTGAAGATGAAACCCATATTAAACTGTTTGTCACGGAGAACTGCTCAATCAAGCCAGGTTGTGATTGCGTACTCGTGTACTCTACTACTGAGTATACTGGACCAATACTTTTGAACGGATGTTTTAGAACCAAACCTAAAGAGTATAATTTAGAGGAAGGGGTTTTTATGCTAGAAAATGGAAAGGGAGTTTTGCTAGTAGATAATATAGGAGATGAAGAGGTAGCGTTTCATAAAGATAGTTTATTGGCTAGGGCTCGGAAAATAAAAATATTTACTGTTGATAGACCGGTTATTAATAAGATCGATTCATCTGAAGGGGATATGCAAAGTTTTTCGCTCGCGGACTTGAATGTAGGCGGTAATATAACAAAGAACCAAAAACTTATATTGTTGGACACAATAAATCAATATAGGGCTTGTTTTGCTACAAATTTAAAAGAACTCGGGCGGACTAATGTTGAGAAAATGAACATAGACGTAAGTGATTCACAACCTGTGGTATATAGACCATACCGTTTGTCTCACTCAGAACGCGAAGAAGTGCGTAAAATGGTGGGGGAATTGTTGCAATATGGAATTGTAAGAGAGTCTTGTTCACCTTTTGCGAGCCCCATAATCCTTGTGCGCAAAAAGACAGGTGAGCAGCGGCTCTGTGTTGATTACAGGGCTCTTAATAGAAAAACTGTAAAGCAACATTACCCGTTACCAAGAATAGAGGATCAAATGGATAGGCTATCAGGTCATAACTTGTACACTACTCTGGATTTAGCGTCCGGGTATTACCAAATCGAATTGGAAGAGGATGCAAAAGCAAAGACAGCGTTCGTCACACCCGATGGTCAATTTGAGTTCAATAGGATGCCTTTCGGGTTAACAAATGCCCCCGCAGTTTTCCAACGTACAATAAATAAAGTATTGGATACATTGCGCTTTAACTCCGTAGTGGTGTACATGGATGACGTCCTTTTGCCATCAACTACATTTGAGGATGGTTTACAAAAGTTGAATGAAGTGTTAGAGAGGATAAAAACGGCAGGTTTAACTTTGAAGTTATCAAAATGCAAGTTTTTCTTTGATGAAATAGATTTCTTAGGGTTCGAAGTATCGGGTCGCGGTATCAGACCGGGACGAAACAAAATAGATGCAGTCGAGAGATTTCCTTCACCACAAAATGTTCATAACGTTCGCCAATTTTTAGGCTTAGCGAGTTTTTTCAGACGATTTATTAGGAGTTTTGCACTTATAGCCAGGCCGTTATCTAGGTTATTGAAAAAAAATACGCAGTGGACTTGGGGTGCGGAGCAAGAACAAGCTTTTCGGGAACTTAAGAAAAACCTCATTTCACGTCCCATTTTGGCCCTTTATGATCCGAAAGCAATTACTGAGCTGCATACAGATGCTAGCAAGTCCGGAGTAGGTGGCATTTTAATGCAAAAGCAGGCAGATAACAGTATGAGGCCAGTAGCCTATTACAGTAGGCAGACGTCACCAGACGAACAACATTTTTCGTCCTATGAGTTAGAGACATTGGCAGTGGTTAGCTCTCTCATCAAATTTAGACCCTATTTGATCGGAATTAAATTCACTATAATAACCGACTGCAACTCGTTACGAGCGACTCTAACAAAAAGAGACATGATACCACGTGTTGCCCGCTGGTGGAGTCTTATACAAGAATTTGATTTTAATATGTTGTACAAACCTGGAACAGCCATGAACCATGTCGACGCGCTTAGTCGCAACCCCGTCAATGGCAATGGACTCATTGACGACAAGTTGGATAATTCTCTCGTTATGCACATTACGACAGACTGGCTCACGACTGTTCAAATGACGGATGACGAGTCTCAGAGGATAAAAAGGATTTTGGAGGATAAGGAATCTGATAAGGTAGTACAAGTAAAAGAAAACTATTGCTTGAAGCGGGGTTTAATATACAGAATAACTAATGATGGACACAGATGGTTAGTTCCGCGGGGAGTGAGGTGGCAAATTTTACGGGCGTGTCATGATCAAATTGGTCATTTCTCTTACGAGAAGACCCTTGACAAGGTAAAGGCCGACTATTGGTTCCCAAAAATGAACAAGTTTATTAAAAAATACTGTCAGTCATGTATAGAATGCGCTCATGGTAAGGCACCGAGTGGTAAAAGGTCTGGATTTTTACATCCCATAGAGAAAGTCCCAAGGCCTTTTCACACCTTGCACGCTGACCATTTGGGTCCATTTAATGACAGTAAGAAGAAAAATAAATACATATTGGCCATAATAGATGCTTTCACGAAATTCATTGTTCTAAAAGCCGTTAAAAATACTAAAAGTAGCTCAACGATAAATGCATTCAGGGAATATTTTGCACTTTTTGGCGTACCAAATAGAGTTATTACAGATAGAGGGAGTGCGTTCACTAGTTCTAATTTTAAAGATTTTTTATCTGGGAAAAGTGTCACACATGTGTTAAATTCTGTAGCCACACCACGGGCAAACGGTCAAGTAGAGCGGTACAACCGTACCGTGCTTGACGCCTTAACGACAATGACACACGGGAAAGATGAGAAATTATGGGACGAGGCTCTAGTAGAAGTGCAGTGGGGTCTAAACAATACAATTAATAAATCTACGGGAAAAACGCCTGCAGAGTTGTTGTTTGGTCTTAGGCTCACGGGGGTTTCTGAAAGTGAAATAAAGCTATCTGTAAGTGTTGACGAGGGTGATATTACGGAACTAGAGCAGATAAGGTCTGAGGCCATGGAAAACGTTACTAGGTCCCAAGAAAATCAAAAGAAACGTTTTGATAGTAGACGTTGTCCTCCACGACAGTTTGAAATAGGACAGTTGGTTAGAGTAGAGAGGGATGTTGCTCATAAGGGAAGTAAAAAACTAGTACCCAAGTGTTTTGGACCTTATAGGATTGTGAAGGTTCTGCCTAACGACAGGTATGAAGTCGAAGATACACCAGTTACTCGTCGAAAAGGCAAAGCTAGTTATAAAGGGGTATATTCAGTGGACAAAATTCACCCGTGGCTCACTTTTCGAGCGCTAGAGTCTCAGTCTGATTCCGAATCGGGGTCAGAGTCCACGTCTAGCGATAATATGGATGATCGATCAAATATGGGTACTGAACAATAAAACCTAGAAAAATATATACTATGTGGTATAAATTATACATACTTATATTTAATATTGAATTTAAAAGGAAAAGTTGTTAAGAAAGATAATTATAAAAAGGAACTTTAATTCATTTGATGAGAGCAAAATTGTTTATTTTGTTAAAAATAATTATATAATTTATTATTGCGTTACGATGACCTTATAAAGTATTGGTATTATTTATATACAAGAACACATTAATATGATTTATTGTATTGGATTTATGGTCAGTATGGTTAGTATGGTCAGTATGGTTAGTATGGTCAGTATGGTTAGTATGGTCAGTATGGTTAGTATGGTCAGTATGGCTAGTATGGTTAGTATGGCTAGTATGGTTAGTATGGTTAGTATGGCTAGTATTGTTAGTATGGTTAATATGGTTAATATGGGTTGCATTGTATAATAATAATAAGTAAAGTAAAAGAAAAGTGTAAAGAAAAGAATATAAAGTACATGTATGAGTTAAGTGATAAAGTGACAGTAGGTAAAATAAATAAATATTGAATGGTATAAACTGTGTAACAATAAAATAAAACGATGATAAATAATATGTCCTAATGTGTTAGCGCGAGGACGCGTTTACAATGGTCAGGATGGGCGAATGTTAGCATTTATTGTATATTTTAAAATTAATTGTGTATTTTGTTATGTTATTTGTATGTTATAACTAAATTATTAAATATTGTGAATGATTTAAAAGTATGCCTGTTGATCGTTCGTCATTCGTCGCTCGCCATTCGCCGTTCCCTTCCATTTCGCCGACGACAGGGGTAGAGTGGTGGGGATGGAATAAAACTGTTTGCCTGTTAGAATAAGTCTCAGTTGTTCTGTTGCAAAAGTTGTGTTAAGTGAATATTGGTCAATATATTGATATCCAAGGAAGTATTGTGTCTTATTCACAAATCACCACGCTGGGAAAAAGTAAAATATTCTACATAAGTAACCTCTTCTTGCTTGAGTTGCATTAGTCGTATTTGTATGCATTTACTTATTTATTTAGGTATATATATATTGTATATAGTGTGTATTTTTATAAACCAATATAGAAAGTATAGAATATGTTTATATATTTATGAAATATTATATTATATTATAATTTATTTAAATGTGGTTTGTAGGTTTAGGTTAATATTGTGTCTTATATTAGTATAAGTAATTAAGTAATTTCTAAATAATTTGTACGCGTATGTATATCTACCTATATAATATTATACGTTGAAAGTCTCTCTTGTCACGTAGGTCAGCTGGAAGAAATCTCTTTGTTTAGAGATAAGCTTGCCTGTACTATCTGTTTTCTTTGTATGTTTCTTGTGTCTGTTTCATTGTGTACAAATAAATAAATAAAATAAAAAAAGGTTGTAAGTGGAGCATTGTCAATACGCACTCAGTTCCCAGAACGTGGTAGACAGTTAGTGTAACCGCTGCTGTCGGTGTGACACGGCGGGCACGTATGACACGGATGCACGCGGGGCCACGAGACACGCGGGACAATATGCTTTTTTGTTAATGTCCGACCGATCTTTCGGTTTAAGTTCGTTTTGGCTTAGTTTCGGCCAAAATACGGGTGTATGAAGTATAATGGAGGGTTGCGACAGTGGAAGAATTAGGAAAAGAACTTACACTTTGTCTCGCCAATGTTAAATCCAATATTGTCTACACTTCACAAACACTCGCAATCGTCGGGAATGCATTCCATGTAGGGTTTACTTAGGTTTTTGAGGTTTCCTTTTATATTCGACGCGAGGTACTTGTGGCGTCCGCGGCAATCGGAAGAAGTGGT